>NC_140961.1:43977063-44052063 GCF_056783735.1 Eptatretus burgeri
AGGAAGAGGGAGGGGAGGAGGCTTTGGAAGCAGGGGAGAGGGAAGATCGTGTGAGGGAGGAGAGGTGGAGGTAGTGGGAGTTGATGACATACTGTAGAAGAGCTCAGGGAGAGAGTCAGATGGGGAGGAGGACAAAGGGCTCAGTGGTGAAGGGATGAGTAGCAGTGGGGAGTAATAAGAGAGGGGGCAAAGGGAAGTGAGACATTGGAGGTGGAGGAATTAAGGTGAGGGGGAAGAGAGAGAAGTTTGCTTTGAAGAGGGAGGAGGCAGTTGATTTGAGAGGGAGGGGTGAGATGATTAGAGCAGGCGTGGCCATGGGGGAAGAGGTAGAAGGGAGGGGTGGGGAGAGCGGAAGGATGAGACTGGGTAGTGGTATGGTAGCGGTGGAAGAACAAAAATTGAGGGGATGGGAAGAGGGGAAGTTGTGATGAGAATTGAGAAGGTGGGAAGAAGGGGGGCAGCTTTGAAAAGGGAGAGTGGGGAGGGAGATTTGAAGGGGAGGGGCAAGGGGAGAATTGAGGGAGAAGGGTGAAGGGTGAAGGGGAGAATTGAGAGAGAAAGGTGTGGGAGGAGCTTTTGAGAAGGATGAGGGGGAAGCTTGGTGGGTGGGAGGGGGGGAGAGAGTGAAGTTTGCTTCGAAGAGGGAGGAGGCAGCTGAAGTGAGAGGGAAGCTTTGAGTTTGAGGGGAGACAAAGAGATCAGGCACGGTCATGGAGGAAGAGGGAGAAGGGAGGGGTGGGGAGAGGCGGAGGATGAGGCTGGGTAGTATGGTAGAGGTGGAAGTGGGCTGGGGGAGGAATAATAATTTAGGGCGTGGGAAGAGGGAGAGATGTGATCTGAGGAAAGAGAGAGCTTGTTCGAGATGTGCTGAATGAGAGTGTGAGACATGAGAAAATCATTCAGTTTGAGATATCACAGGAAGAACTGTTGGTAAGGCAGAGGAAACTGGAGAGATGCTAGGATGGGGAGCAAGATAGGAGTAGTAAGGATGGGGTATAACAGGGAAGGAGTTAGGAGGAGGTACATTTAAGTTGGTTGGATGAATTTGCACTGAAGTTTGAAAAAAAGAAAGATTAATATTGGAAGACGAACAAGTGTTACAAAATGGTATTTTAAAAATTTGTAGGTCAGAGATTCATTTAAATACATTGGAAGATGGATGAAGTGCAGAAGAATTGACAGAGTGGAGAAAGGAAACGTTGAAGGGTGAAGGGGGAAAAAACCAAGTCCATTCCCCCTCCCCAAGGGGAATATATATATATATATATATATATATATATATATATAAATATATATATATATATATATATATATATATATATATATAAATATATATATATATATATGTATGTTTGTATAATAAAAACAACACCCCCCCCCCACAAAAGCACTTTATTTAAAATAAAATAAAAAACATTTTGCATTTTTTTCTTTGGATCTTGTTGATAAATTAGTGTGGTGTTGATGTGCTACAGGCATGATGGGCTGAATGGCCTCCACCTGTGTCTGATTTCCTTGTGTAACCGATGGAATTTTTTGACACGGGATGAAAGAAAGATCGAATTGAACACAAGATTTTGATGAAGAAGAACCGGGCATGGAGGGGAATTTGAACCATTGTAAGACACCGTTTGTATTTTCTTTTCTTTTTTGAAGATTAGGGAAGGTGGGGGGAAGAGTAATAGTGGGGCAACTTAGCATAACAATTGTGCATTTTGTGAGGAAAGCACCAAATTTGGCACACTAGTAGCCCAACATATTATGAACACATTTGAATATTGGGCCATCTCAAATTCAGCCGCTGATGGCTGTGGCAGCCATTTTCCACTGCCATCAAAAATTTTGAGATGGCCCAATATCAAAATCTGTTCATTATATGATAGGCTACTTGTGTGCCAAATTTGGTGCTTTCCTCACAAAATGCACAATTGTTATGCTATATTTAGCTAAGTTGCCCCACTATAAAGGAAAAGTTTGAAGAAAAGGTTGTGAAGGTCTGTGGTGATAAAACATTCACAATCAGAGCAAGATTGGCAGGGAAGAGGTAAGGAAGTCACATGGTTACATGGAGTCGGTGAGAAGGGAAGGGAAGGGAAAAGATTGTTTTTGTTTTTTTATATTTTAAGACATGAAACAGAGGCTACAGTTGGGAGGGATAGAAGGAGGGTGGAGGAAAAAGTGGTGAAAATATAAACTGATGGTAATAAGGAGAAAATACAAATAAAAATGATGGCGCACATGGACAGGAAGATGGGTCGGCCTCAAAGAAACCTGATATGACAAGACCGACGTGAACTCACCAAATAGCACGAGTTTTGAAACCAAACCAAACTAAGAACACAGTAAACGTGGAGGCAACAAAACAATCAGTCAAAACGCGTCAAACAACAACCAGAAACTTATCTTTGAGAAAGTCGGCAGAGACCCTTGGAGAGAACCAATCATCGCCTCAAAAACCGGAACCTGGAACGCTGATTCGCTGTTTGAAGACAGGTGCAATGTGATTGGCTCCTGGAAAGATTTAATAATGTACCTATATGCTTATTAAAGGTTGATATTTGAAATCTGATTCCATGACGATGTAAACTCAAGACCTAAATAATTATGTCAAAATCTCGAGTGAAATCAGAAACATTATATGTATGTTCGCACATTACGTCATCTTGTTCTTCTTCCACTCACAATGTATTTCACTCCCAAAAAATGTCTGCTCGTGGTTTTGAATTCCATCTCCTACCCTGTACCTTCACCCAATGATGTCATTTGAAAGGTAATCATTGATTTACTTGGTTGAAAACACTTACAATGGTTACGTATTCCGTTTGAAGCACCGCACAAAGAAACTATGAGGGATGGATAATTTTGAAAATTATTTTCACCGCTCCTCCTTCTTCTTCCTCCTCAAACCTTTCAATCACAAGCCTGTCCATCAAGCCTTGAAAGTCAGTGGAAAGGAAAGGTGTTGGTAGTGATGGGACCTAAAATTCCCTTTCACATTTCCAGTCACTGATGGGTGGTGAGGAAGAGGGAGGGGAAGAGGTGGGAGGGTGGGAAAGGGGTGGGGTGAGAGGAGGTGGGGGAAAAAGGAGGGTGGTGGGATGGGAGTCGAGAGGGAGGGGGCATGGGTATAGGGAGGGGAAGGGGTGGAAGGAGAAACTCGGCGTTGCCTGTCAACGCTGGGTACCATTGCTAGTATTTAATAACACAATGATAATGGTCATGGGTAAGTAAACAGAAGAAAGCAATAACAACTAGCATCCGTTGAAGACAAAGTCTTCGATATCCCCCGCCATAGTAAATGAGGATTAACAAACTTATAATTATATTCCCTAAGCATGTGCAATATCTATGTGAAGTTTCCCCTTGATCTGACCAGCCGTTCTGGAGAAGATGTTTGAAGGTTTTAGGGTAAATTCAATATGGCCGCCAAACCATGTGACCTATCAGAAATTAACAAACTTCTGAAAGGATGTCTTGGGGAAAGTGTATGTGAAATTTTGCCTCAATCTGTCCAGCCGTTCTGGAGAAGAAGATTTTTAAAAATTTATTAATTCTCAATCCTAAATGGCTGACGAACCATGTGGCCTATGACATCATAAATTTACATTCTGCCTCCAATCCTTCAGTGGAATACGTGTGTGAAGTTTCGTGTTAATCAGATGAGGTGTGTTTTTCTATCCAAGATGGCCACCAAACCATGTGACTCATGACGTCATAATTTTTACTATGTATACAGACATGATGGAAGATGATAGTTGCAAATTTTTGCTTCGTTAGGTTATGTGATTCCAGAGAAAACATTATTTAATATTTTTCTTGAATCCAACATGGCTGCCAAACAATGTGTCCTATCAATTAGAAAATATCAAAAGGCACCAGTTCACCACTTGCTTGATATGTGTACCAAATTTCGTAAATATATCTTGAGGGGATTTGAAGTTGAGCTCCGGAAACGAAATGTCATGGACGGACGGACGGAACCCATTTCTATATCCCCTGCCAACTTCGTTGGTTGGCAGGGGATAATTACAATAACTACACAATAAAAAAACCCTTACCCACTGCTGAACATTCTGAACCTTTCCCACTGAACAGCCCCCACAAAATAACGAATGATCGGGATCCTTAAATAACTATGCCTTATCTAGGCCCACAGACACACCACAAGGGATAGAGCAGATAGAGTGACCAGACTGAAATAACGCAATCTGTGTCCTGTGATACACAGCTGGAACAGTTGCAGAGTGGCAAAGAAGCAATCACATCCTCAGCAGAGTGGGCTGCTCCAGGCAGAAGCCCGGTGTGAGGTTTCGGATGGGAGGTGTGGCTTGTCGGGTTCGGATGTGGTGTCACGCGGCAGCTGTAGCAGATCTCTCACAGCCTCTCTACTGTTGGTCCTTTATTATCTCTGGACCTCAACTCATGCCATGACATATCGTGCCCTTCCCCTCTCACTCACTATTGGCTCAAAGGTTTGTTTGATGGGTGGAGGACTGCCCATCTCCCACTTGTCACCTAAGCGGTCCCTCCCCCTCTCCTTGAGCCACCTGAGATTTCGCTTCCCCACCTAAACCACAGGCTGAAGGCCCATATAAACACCAAAAAGGACATTTAAGACAGATTACAGAGAGTAGAACATGAATTAAAAGGTTCAAATGGTTAGCAGTTTTTAGACACAGACACCGAGAATGGTGGATATCCCCTGTTTAGACATATAAGCGAGACACATCTAATATCATGATTAATTACATCATGCTTACTTCTAGATATTCATTAAGGACAGACTGAACTATACTTAGGAATGTTACCTCCTTGGAGTCATTTCCACAACAATATACTGTCTAAATCAATATTGTACAAGTAAATACTTGCATGAATACATTGGACACATCAAATGTTTATGTTTTTAAAATAAAATCCATTTCTGTTGTAATATACCTCATGAAAGTGGGTCCAAACAAAATAAAGAGGCAGCATGGCCAACATTTCACCAATATATTTCATCGTCATTTTCATTGCAAGTCCAAAAACGAGATGTAATTAAATTCATCCAAATACGACACAATAGTGGATATCAGAACAACTAATACAACACAGCTTGCTGACTTCATTCTCCACTTATCAACAAAGACGACGGAAGTCGTGTGATGATTTCATGATGTATGAAACATATTTTGTTCCTGTTCTTCTTTGGCTTGGGCTATGAGAAGAAAACACTAGTTTAGCATTTCCCTACTCAAAAAAGTGTAGAGATTATAAGCCTGGTACGTGTTGTGCATGTACTTCTGGTTTCATTCATCATTCACGGCTTCACGTGCACAATCGCTGCGGCTTCGCGACATGTCCAAATTGGAACTCTCCAAGCGCTCTTTGCAGCTGTAAGACACTGATGAGGAATTGACATTTTGAATGCTCAGTAGGAGGGAAAAAAAATCAACATTGGCTCATGGCCAAAACCCTCATTATTTTTCTCAAAAAGTTGTTGAGCTCCTGGAAATTTCCAACTATGAGTTAAAAAAAAAACCCCCACAGAAACACCACTGAGTTCTTGAAAGAATTATTTGACCTCTTGTGTAACAAGTTTTGGTATACAGACAAGTTTGGCATTATGGTTCAGCCGAGACCACAGATTCCTGCTCTAACCTACAGAGAGTGCACTGATTCAGTGGCACAGCCAATGGTCTCAGCCAATGATGCTATCTCACAGCCTTGTGCTGCATAGGAGAGAATAAGATATACAGATAGACGTGGAAAGAGGGTGGGGGAGAGCCACTGCTCCCCTCGTTCCCCCACTCCACCATGCGTCCTGCTCTCACTGTCTCCCCTTCACCTCCCCATCTCAGTATCTGAAGTTGGCAATCAGCACACAAGTGAAAGTCTCAGTTTGTAGTTTGTGACCAATTTAATGTGGAGCTTCAGAGAGGCTGTCAAGATTCTTCTGCAGTGACCTCAGCAGTGGTTAACATGAAAACAATTTGGTTTTCCTGGTGTGAATGAACCAAAATATGACCTTATGGCTCACTTTCATCATAACTGCCGGAAAAAGAGAGGTGACACATTGGATTTCCAGTTGTCTGGAAACAATCTTATTCATTCGTATGCAGCACAAGGCTGTGGGGTAGCATCATTGGCTGAGGGCACGACTGTGCCGCTGATGCAATATCCTCTGCTGGTAAGGGGATGAAATTTGGCCATGGTGCCGGCGATGGCTCTCGCCTACTCTTCACGAACAACACCATTGCATCCTTAACGTCCACCAACGAATGTCGGGATTCGAACCGGGGCTAAACAACTTAGAGGGGAATGTACATACCCTCTAGTGACTAAAAAGGGTGTTTCTTTGAGTGTAGTCCATCCTATCAGCTCTCTGGAAATGATCATGAGCAACCAACATCTTGTGATGGATTAGAAAATGCCCACATTAAATGACACTGAAGCAGGGAAATCCTGGGGACCCATTTCCTTTAAGCTAAACACAATATGAGCAATTTTGTGTGATATCCAGTCCAGAGAATTGAGAGACTTTTTTACAGACATCTGTAAAACCATAAGGGGTATGCAGGATGTTTTTCTTTGGTTTTTGACGATATCACTATGCAATGAAATATTCATTTGATGGAAGCAATAACATTTTGACGCATTCACGAGTTCCAATCTTTCAGAACATTCTGTCCCACTGTGGAAGGAATTGCTTTCTTTAGTGTGAAACTCGTAGCTCAGATCGACAAAAGATACACTTTGTCTTCGATGCATTGATTTATATTCATTGATATGCCTGCTGTTGGCTTAATGGTTAAGGTGGTGGGCTTGGGATCCTTGGATTCCGAGTTCAAATCCCCCTCGGCTGTTGAATTAATACCAGGTGAGGTTGACTCTGTCTGTCATCCTTCTGAGGTTGGCAAAATAAGTGCCAGCATGCTGGTATCCTGTGTCGTAGCGGTGACCTGTCCAGGATTGTGCCCAATAACCCAGGAGACTGCTTTGGCAGCAACAACGCTCTGCACAGAGTATGGCCCCAATGTATGGATGGATAATCATTGATCAGGTCAATATTTATACGAGGAAATACTGAGGCAGACGAGGAGGCCGTTTGGCCCATTGTACCTGTGCTGTGTATACTGATCACAGCACTCCCTGGTGCTGCAGGTATTGCTGGTTATTATGTATCTAGCGAAGCAGACAATGTGTCCAGGGTACCAACACACATTGGCTTACCCTCCTCGAATGATATTGTGAGACCTTTAATGTCGACACCTGAAGTTTATTTAATTTTAACAAGGGTGGAGAGCCGGCTTTGCATCTGCCATACATGAAAGAATTACTTCATGAATAAATTCCAGTCATGAAGATTTATTTAGTAAAACCTCAGACTACAGCACCTCTCCACATTTATTTTAGTGCTGATGAATTCAGAAAATTCCTTTTATTCAAGTGCATCACTTTACTGCCGATTTACATAATTGCTGGGAGTGCTGCTGGGCCTCTGATACAATGCTTCCTGTGCGTTCGAGCAGGAACTTATAAACTGCTCAAAGGTAGGTGCACTGCCTCTGCACAATCCTGGTCGGATTATTTATTTATAGCACTAGATCATGCCAAATGAAAAACTGGGTGAAGCAGACTATCGATGATGATGATGTTAACTCTTCTTAAATTGCTTGAGGCATAAAACACTCCCTTAATTCACCCCTTGCACCAGCAGGTGACCAGAAATGGATGTGCGGGAAAAACGGCAGCCATGAAGCTAGGAGGGGTCGGTCTAGAGTCTTTGGCTTGAGAAAGACTGTTGGAAAGCAGATGAAACATCGCTTGATACAAGGTCTACTCTCACCCTTTTGATGCAAAATTGAGTGAATCGGTCTTTGTTCGAATGTACAGGCCATGTCACACCTTGACGTTTTAGCCAGCGTATGCCGACGTCTGAAAAATTGTTCTAAAACGCTGGCACACGTCGAATACGTTATGGGTAAGTTTTGTATACGTTAAGAGCATGCTGAAGCACGCTGACATACATACGTCGTAGTACGCCGAGCTCGTCGACAAATTTTAAGCATGCTCAAATTTTTCCGACGTGCTCGGCGTATGACTCGCACGTTCCGCATACGCTGGCTATAAGTTGTAGGCACGTTATGCGATCGTTGACACACGTCGACACACGTTACTTGTAAGTTACTCATAAGTCGAAATACGTCGAGGTAATGTTTAGCTTACTGAAACTTATTTCTAACCTATGAGTAACGTGCTTTGAACCGATGTGTAACGTATCTCAAACGCATATTGACGTCTTCCGGATGACCACAGAACTTACTGAACGTGTTTCTAACTTACAGCTACCGTATAATGGCATATTGGCAGCGTTTAGGGGAATTGGTATATACAAATGGGGTTCACACAGGAGGGTCTCTCTCGCTCAACGATGTGAAAAGGTCTCCATAGTCCTTAAGGAGTTTCCTCAACTGATCACTGGCATTGAGGTTGTTCACCTCCTGCCAATTCAACCGGATTGCCCGGAGCCAATCCCATCCCAGCAGATTGGGCCCTGTACCTCTCACCACCATTAAGGTCAACTCTGCCTTCTGTGTGCCATACCTTACAGTATGTGTAGTATGGTCTGACTGGGGCAGATTGTGGGGCTGTTTGGGTTGTCTGCTCTTCACTTCTCCTGGAACATAGCCTCACTAATCAGTGATACCGAAAACCTGGTATTTATTTGCATCTGTGCTTCGCTGCCTTGTACCTCCAACCTCACAACCAGTGGTTTGGATTTCGCTTGGTTGGTCTATTTGGGAAAAGGACTGTGCATGTTCTCTTCATTTTCCTCCTCTAACTGATATGTCTTGTATTGAGACCTTTTGCTCATTCCCTGTAGAGAGCTGTTCTTGCTCCGAGGAATGCTTTGGGTTTTGGGTTTCGAACGACAGACCCCTTCATGACTGCGGATGTTCAGTTCGTCGCGCTGCATAATCACCGATGGCTTTGGATTCCGGTGTTGCTCAATGACTTTAATCAGCTCCGAAAACGGGATGTCTCCCAGTTTCCTCGGTGTGAACAAACTTGACATGAGCTTGTATGACGGCGCCCCACAAACATTCAGCATTATGGACGGTTGTTTCTCCACACTCGTAATGTCATTAGCTGCGAAGTAGTGCTGCATTCGCTCCACATACAGCGACCACTCTTCCTCTTCAGCTTTAAACTCTCCAATCCTTACAAATGTGGCCCTGACTTCAGGAAGAGAGAATGGCAGAAGAGAGAATGATCAACATGGCAGACGAGGTCAGGTGATGGTGTTTGCGTTAACCATGGTGGCTGTTTGTCTGGCTTTTTTCCATCATAGATGGTGGAGTATGGTTGCCAGCGTCCATGTGTGCCTGGGAGTTGTTGTCCTCATGCTGGCTGTGGGTCAGCCGGTTGTGGCCTTGTTCCACCCTCAGTCTGGCGCACCCAAAATAAACAGTTTTAATAGGCTTCACTGGGCTGGGGCAATGCCTGCCTGAATTTTAGCTGTGGCCACAGTTTTTCCTGGAGGAGGATGCAGGTTTCGGGGAGTGAATGAGAGAACTCTATGTCTGCCAGATCCTGGAGGAGGATGCAGGCTTCTGGGAGTGGATGAGATAACTCTAGGTCTACCAGAACCTGGAAGAGGATGCAGGCTTCTAGGAGTGTATGAGACAACTCTCGGTCTTCCAGATCCTAGAGGGGGATGCAGGCTTCTGAGAGTGGATGAGAGAATTTTGGCTCCACCAGATCCTGGAGGAGGATGCAGACATGAATCCTGCTACCTCTCACAAGAAACATTGTAGATGCAGTTCCGATGGCTGATCTCATTCTTTGACATCTCCTCATTGAGGGTGTGCTCAAAGTCTACAACTGCACCCAAACATCGGCCAAGTTGTTTACAAGATTTTGGAATATAAGGCAGATTTAGAAGAAAAAAATGGGGGTATAGAATCCAGAGAGATTGAAAGCAATGAATCCACAGGGGTGGATTGGAAGGGGGTGAAGAAAACTACAAGGGGTGCATGACACTCTTGGAAGGGGGTGAAGAAAACTTAGATACTTTCAAACTTTAGATTGCTTATACCCCTTTCTCTTTAGATCCATTTATCCTATTTAGATACTTTAGACCCCCTTAAAACCCTTTTGGACCTTTCAAGACCCTTTAGATCCTGAAGACCTCTACACTCTTTAGACCACTTATACCCATTGGCTCTTAGAACTGTCAGACCTTTAGACACATTAAACCCTGTAGACCCCTTTTCACTCCTTAGACCCTTTCGGCTCTGAGACCATTTAGACCTATATATACTATTGAAACATACCCTTTAGATCTTTCGACCACATTGTGTTGCGAATCTGGAAGCCTTGTGCACACAAACATACAGGTCCTATAGAACAGTTATATCGGTAAGTATGTGTTTTTAGTTCGGGTCCCCGTCCCGTGTCTCATGGGTAATTAAATGTACATGCGCTGCGAAGTTACTTTGATAGTCAGGGTTTTCTTTTATTTTTAAATCCTCAAAACTACAACAACTACGGCTTCTACATCTCCAACTACAACAACGATAACCCTCTGCTCCTGGCATGCTCCGCGCGCTCGCTGGAATGCGGGTGTGTTCGGAATTCATTCGAGGATGGAATTCCATTCCAAAATATGGACATGAACCGATTCGCTTGGCTGCGCGCCAAGTAAGGGAATGCATCATGTCCCACCCAATGATGAGCGGACTGGATTCCATTCCAAAATATGGTCATGAATTGGTTTGCTCTTACCACGCCCGAGAGCGAGTCACAAGGAGTGAACCGCGCCCAAGATCGATAAAAGGGACATCGAGCGAGAGAGCGAAAGAGCGAGGGAATCTGACAGAGCGTCAGAATCTGGTCGAGCGTGAGGATCTGCTCATGCTCAGAGGGGAAGACGCATATCTCAAAGCTGGGCGAAAGGCATCTCGTCGCTGACGTACTCTGGTTCTCGGCTCGTCTTGTGGCTGGCGTGGTCTGCATCTAGCTGCCCTGGTTCCTTCTTGGCCGACTGGTGCTCCGGGAAGGTGCGGACGTCGAGCCGCGTGGTGCGGCCAGGTAGCCTGCTATTTTCTCATCCCTCAGCTCGTCTTCCCTCCGAGCCGAAGGGATAATAAAGACCACTTTGGGTCCGTTTATTTTGGGTGTGCGTCTATGTGTGGGCCCGTCTGTAAGTAGGAATTGTATAAGTGCTCTTTGCTGTACATACTTGCATCTCAGTCGTGATAACTCTGCTTCTTGCGTGCTTCCCCCTTTTCCCCATTATAAATAAATACATTTGTTAAATGTATCAGTTCGTTGCTGTGTTTCTTCCATTGGCTTAGCATGACGCGTGTTAGTGAATTATAAAGGCTGTTGCCGCTGTAAATGTACGATTGGACCGACGGAACTTCGGCAACCGTCCGCCCGGGTTGCGCACGGGTCGGGCACGCTAACGGCTCAACTCGTACGAGGGCCGTGGAGGGTGTGAATACTCCGTAACTCGCCACGTCGATTTTTAGGTATTTTGAAGATTGGCATATAATCCTGTACCACGTGGTGTAATTATTGATGATTCATGGTCTGGTAAGGGACCCGTACTTGTCAGAGTTTTCCGAAAGGTACGATCTACATTGCGAATGTTCGGTGGAGTCGACTCTGCAGCTCCATCTAACGGTCGTGCTCGTCGCCGATACCCGGCCCGCAACAATAGATCCCTCTTTCACCTTATTAGAGCACTTGTATCCATAGACCACTAAAATGACCACCGTTTAGATGTTTCGACCACTTCGATCCCTCTTAGACATTATTAGACCACTTATATCTATAGGCCACTAAAATGATTTACCATAAGACCCTTTAGACACTTTAAGACCCCTTAAGACCCTTTATAACCCCAACACCCTTGAAGACCCCGATCACCCTAAGACTCCAAAGACCCTTTATAATCCTTATAACCCTTAGACACTTCAGACCCCTCTGACCTTGTAGACCCTGTTATCACTCTTAGACCCCATTAGAACCCTTAAGACCCTCGAGAAACAGAAGACCCTTTAGGACCCTATAGACCCCATTGGAACCCAAAGACCCAGTTAGACCCTTTAGAACCCTAAGACCATGAAGACTATATAGACCCATTGAACACTTTAAAATTCGAAAGGCCCTTAAGACCCCTAGATCCCCTAACACCATATAGACCATGTTAGACTCTTCAGAACCCTTATACCTCCTAAGACCCTCAAGACGCCTAAGACCCGATAGACCCCGTTCAACCCTTTAGACCTGTCACTACTGTTGGAACATACTCTTTAGACATTTTTAGACCCTTTAGGCCTTTTAAGACCCTTCAGGCACTCTTATACCCTTTAGACCACTTGACCCTATGCACTGCTTAGACCCATTTACCCTTTAGACATTTTTAATACATGGTCAACATGGTTATATTTTTAGATGTGATCAACATGGTTTATATACATAGTTATACTCGTGGAAGAGCTAGGACAGAAAAGATTAGGACACAACATAACAGAGGGAACAGCAGGGCAAGTGTAGAAAGTAGAGGGAGAGGGACAACCAAAGGATGCAGGTAACGATGAGGGGTAGAGGAGAATGCAAGGAGTGGACAAGATGGATACATAAGCAAATAGAAGGGGACTCGGTAGAGTGCATACCTTCGCCATGCAATGACTGATCCACGAGAACATATCGGGCCCAATACATTTTTGAAATATCATGCTGTATATCGTTTTTGGCCCAATCTCTCAATGGTGAAGATTTACTTTGAATATTAAATAATTCTCGTATCTGGATCTGCATTCAGATCTTCACCAAAATCGAATCAATTCTTCTTTGTCACCACCCAACCTGTGCACCAAGTTTTGTCCGAATCCATCCACAACTTTTTGAGATATCGTGCTCTATATCGTTTTTAGCCCTATCTCTCAATGGTGAAGAATCACTTAAAAATTATAGAATCCGGATCCAGATCTTCACCAAAATCGAATCAGTTCGCCCTTGTCACACACCCAACATCTCTCAAGAATCACTTTTTAAAATTATAGTATCCGGATCCGGATCTTCACCAAAATTGAATCAGTTCGTCCCAATTCAGTGATAGACTATGCAAATCCTGTTCAACTTTCAAGTTAATAGGATGTAAATTGACGATTTTTCAGTTGAAAATTGATGATTTTAGAAGTTTGACCTTGAGTTGACCTTTGACGTTTCGACCTCAAAAATATTTTTTGTCCCAATTCAGTGACGTAATATACAAATCTTGTTAAAATTTCACGTCAATCGGATGAAAAATGACGATTTTAGAAATTTGACCTCAAGATGACCTTTGACCTTTTTGACCTCAAAATCTATCGGCTTCTCAGTTGAGACGACCTCTACAACTTGGTAAAGTTTCATTGGTGAGGAATGTGGCTATGCGGCTGATGCAGTGCCCCTATTACCAGTCTCATTTCGCCCACCTCAGAAGGATGACAGGCTGAATCAACCACACCTGGTGTTAATTCAGTGGACGAAGGGGATAAAGCTCAGGACCCAAGGATCCCAAGCGGATGGGTAATGACTTGAGATGATGGTGACCAGCTAACTTGAAGGCCTGGAAGGAATAATGATAAGGAAAAGAGTCTGGAGGTTGGTTTCACAGGCGGGGAAGAAGAGGAATGAATGAGTGGAGGTGAGCAGTGGTTATGGATTTTGGCAGTTTCACTAGTAGGGGCCTGTTGGTGAGACCGTGTGTGTGCATCCTGCAGATGTGGGCCGAAGCCTGTTTTCCTGCTTAAATTTTGAGTTCCATAGTCCCCATCTTGGGAGTACCTAGGACCATGCTAAATATGTTGAATATGTGTATCTGAAGCAAAAACCACGTTCCTAAGTTTGAAAAATGAGTGCTAATGAGAACTGGCCCAAAACATAGCAATGCAGAAAAAATGGTTGCTCCAGACCTTTTTTCCAAAGCAATAGTGACATCGGTGTTTTTGTTGAATTTGAACCATGACTAGTGCAAAAAAAAGGTGAAATAAGGAATTACTGAGGACTTTTCAGTCATAGATTTTAGGGTACTTTTCGCCTCCGTTGCTCAGGAAGAAATCTACCTTAGCAACCATGTATTCATGAACATTTTATTTGCATTTCAGTGGAATATTTGCATTTGCTTACAAACCATAATGCCATAATTTGGCCATTAAACTGAAAGTGGACCCCATGGCAAGAGAGGGATAGAGAGTGGGATGTGGAGGGGGAGGGCAGATCCACAAACATATGGGCAGTCAAGTCAATATTTAAATTTAAATTTTGACATATTATTGTGTATTCACGTTCACAATTCTCAAATCTCCTTTCTTGCTTCCTCGTAGCTCTCTCAATCTTTGATTTATCAGTATAACGCATGTTGCACTCCAATGGGGATTGTAGCAAGTCTTTTAAGTGCTGTACCTCACTCAATTTCAAAATTTTCTTGAGCATTTTTGGAAATTTCAGCTTCTCCGCTTCCAGTAGATTTCCACACATGAAAACTTGAAGCAATTTTTCATCCAGCTCACATTAGAAAAAATAATTATCTTCCCTTTGGCCCCTTCCACAACATGCATTCAGCAGGCCATCGAGAGATGCCCATGATTGGCTGTTTTCATGGATGTCTATTTATCAAACAGCCAATCACGGGGTATCTTATTTATTAGAGACCCTGTGATTGGCTGTTTTTATGATTCTGCCAAAGACATAATTTGTGTTTGATCTACTAAGTATTTATTATGTTATATCATCATATTTATTATGTTAGACCTTGGCCTCAAAACCTGGTGTTGGCTTAGCAGTTAGGGTGGTAGCTTGGGATCCTAGGGTCCTGAGTTCAAGTCTCATTGTCTGCTGAATTAACACCAGGGGGTTGACTCATCTTGTCATCCTTCCGAGGTTGGCAAAATTAGTACCAGTGTAGCAAGCTGCCAAAAGGCTGCACACGAAGGGAAGTGGTATTGATGGATTTATGAAATCTGGTGTTGGTGTGGTGCAGGCATGAGGGGCCGAATGGCCTTCTCCTGCGCATCATTTCCTCGTAATCCTTGTCATGGTATGTTATTAATATTTATTATGTCATATTTATTATGTTATTGTTATTCATATTTATTATGTCATATTTATCTTGCCAAAATGAAGTTTTTGCAAGATATGTGTCAGCTTGTATGTTTTTTTTTTGTTTGTTTGTTTGTTTGTTTGTTTGTTTGTTTGTTTGTCTGAAATCACGTATAAAAAATTCTGCAGAGCACAGTTATCATCGGAAATTTTTGTAACTTCGCATATCAGAGGCCTATAGAGATCCCTTTCAGTGCACAAAATTTTGAAGGTCAAAGGTCAAGGTCACTTTGTCGCAAATCAGGGGAGTCGACAAAACCCTTATTTTTTGAGTAATTTTGATCGGATCGTCTTCAAACTTCATGGGAATATAGTTCATGGTCTGGCGCTTAGCTGATTAATTTTTGGTGGCGATTGGCCTTGACCTTCATGGTTAGCGCCTGAGGTCAAACATATTTGACCCCAAGGTCAAATTTTGAAATCTTAGATACCATATCGAGTAATACCTCATATGAAAGCGCTTGATAAGTGCTTTCCAGATCTGTCAAATGTTTGACGCTATGACGTCATTTGATGACGTCATGACGAAAAAACGGATTTTTCATGAAAATTTTATTTTGTTTGTCTGTAATCATTGGATTTTTCACCTTTATATCACTCTGTAGAGCACAATTCTCATCGGAAACTCTTGTGGGTACACATATCGTAGTATTATTACAATACCTTTCAGCACACATAAAGGTCAAGGTCACTTTGCGGTAAATCATGGAGGTTGACGAAACTCTTATTTTTTGAGTAATTTTAATCGAATCATCTCCAAACTTTATGGGAATGTAGTATATGGTCTGGCGCTCAGCTGATCAGTTTTTGGTGGCGATTGGCCTTGACCTTCATGGTTAGCACCTGAGGTCAAACATATTTGACCCCAAGGTCAAATTTTCAAGTTTTAGGAACCATATCATGTAGTACCTCAAATTGAACACCTCGATGAGTGCTTTCTAGATATGTCAAGCTTGAGACATTATGATGTCATTTGGTGACGTTATGAGGCAAACACATATTTTTCATGGGAACTCTGTAGAACGATTCTCATCGGAATCTCTCGTAGGCAGATATTCCTCAAGGAGTCGCGCCTGGTGGATAGCAGCTCTGTTCACCTCAGTGTGACCTCAAAGAAGTCACACGTGGTCACCTTTTGGCAAGATACGGGTCACCCTGCTGGTGACATTGGTTTATTATTATGTTATTATGTCAAGTCTATCGGGACATCTTGTGATTTTTTGATTGAAAATTCTGCAAAACCACTCAATCTTTGTGAAAATTAACATCAGTATTTGTGATGAGTGGTTCATAACATGACATGAGTGTCCATTCTTGCTCTATTGATGTGAGACTTGGACTCTGACCAGAGATCTGAGATGGAGATTTCATTCCTTCGGTACCAGGTCTCTTCGGAGAATGCTTGGTTATTGCTGGTCGGACTTCGTGTCCAATGAGAGTTCACTGAGAGGGACTCAAATGAGATTTGTTACCTGTGTTACGGTCTGTGACCTTTCTTTTCCTCTGTCTTTTCTCTTCTTCCTCTCCACCCGAGTTAAACCAAATGGTTCAGCCCACGGGTATAAAGCCTGTGATTGGCTGTGGGGAAAAAAGGGAACCAGGATGTTGATGCAGAGGAGGAGAGGGTGGCCATTTTGAGGAGGGCTCATTGCTGAGTGCCTTTTTTGGGTTGGAGTTTCCATCTGCAGTATCTTTATTGGAAGCTTGTTTTTGGTCGAACCCTTATTGCAGTATCTCGACTTTGCAGACAATATTGGGGCCTGCCTGGGGACCTACTGTTGAGGGGAGGGGTTTACATTGGGGCATACCGTTGGGGGAGCTTGCATTGAATGCTGTGCTTGCTCGAACTCTTGCTGCAGCTCCTCCAGTTTGGATTCCTGATCTTGCCTTGAGTTTGGTACTGGAGGATACGGTGCTACTCACACACACAATGTCTGGGTCTCTCCTCTTCTGACAGTTTGAGAACCATTGAACTGCAGGTCCTTTCTTGGGAATAGCTGGATTACAAAGGGGTGCCATCTGGTTGCCACTGTCTTTTACATGAACAGCTGCCTACTCCTTCACCATTGTGCTGGCCTAATTGTGTTCTTTCCCTTTTTACAGCGCGTGCGCTGTATACATTTGCACTGAGTTTGAAATGTCCCCGGTGTCCCCCCCCCCCCCCCACATGCTTCAAGTGAGCCAATGACGTCCGTCCAGTAGATGGCAGTGCGTAACCTTGACGGAAATGGCGACAATTGACGGAAATACCAGAGTATTTCAAAGGAAATTTGTGAAACTAATGTGTTATATATGTGAAAACCATTGAATTTATTGCTTGACGGAAAAAAACCAAGAAACGCTCCCCTCTCATGTACGAACGAACGAAAGACGTCATTTCCGCCCACCATGGCATTTTGCGCCGAACGCTGAAAGCTAAGTTCTTCTTATGCCATCATTCTCTTTAATATTAGCCATAAACAAGTGTTTCGTCATGCATTAGAAGTTGAAATTTACTTACAATTATGGCAGATATTGGTGGCAAAGTGATAAGTGGTTCTTTCAATAACATTAGTGTACTCATTTGCTTTACCACACACGCTGTATTGAAGGATTTCACTTGTTTTCCTTTTTTTTCTGTCTTTTTTTTTTTTCTTTCCCTTTTTTTCTTTCCTTTTCTTTCTTTTTTTTATTTCCCTTATTTATTTATTCCCCTCCCCCATTTTTTTTCCTTTCCCTTCCTCAATAAAAGTGGGTTGATCGTATGTTGGCTTGGAGTGCTGCAGACCATAACACCTGCATAGTCCATGAGCACCAGTTGGGGCTGTAAGGACATGCTCATTTTCCTGACGTTGATCCTGCTTGCCAGATTCTCTCAGTGAGGGACCCTCATGAGTGGAGGAGGCCAATGGACTGACCACATGCTTCATAGTTGCAGCAGGTTCATCGGCACGTCAAGGAGATGGGGATGGACCAGGCGTCTGCCTGGGGGATAGCCAGATGGGGGCTCCTGGAGTACCGGCAGAAAGTAGACACAGCGACGCGCTGCTATAGCTCATGCTCCCATTCCTGACCTGACCTACGGAATGGACAATGGTAATGCATTGTTTTAAGACTTGGCCTTTAAAAAAAGATTTTTTTAAAGGTCTAATAAATAGGGGAGTGGGTAAAGCATGGAGAGAGAACAGAGGGTGCAAGACCAGAAACCCATTTTAGACCCAATAATACCCTTTGAGACCCCTTGAAACCTTTCAACCTTTTCACACTTTAGATGCCCTGATCCTATTTAGATTCCTTCAGACCCGACTTAGATCCCTTCAGACCCTTTTGACCTCTTGACTCTTAGACCGATGCCCTGTTTGGACTTTATAGACCCCATAGACTTGTAACTACTGCTGAAAATGCCCTTTAGACCTTGTCATGGTGGGGGGGGGGGGGTGGAATACGCACACCTGCAATCCAGGGTCATGAAAAAAACATAAAGGTCAGCTACCACTCAAATGGATCTGTCATTTGGTGTCTGACTTCCGTGTGAAGTTACAATGACCACATCAACAGCAGAACGTTTTTGAAACTTGAATTTCAAATAAACAGATACAAAGTCAAATTAGGAAATTCACCCTCACATACAATGTACAACTCTGATTCCCGCGTTATTTCTGCCACCCACTGCCCCAGTCCTGCCTGCATATCCTTCGGGGCTGTCGATCCTTCGATTCCCGTTGCAGGGTCCTCTCGTATGCTGGCCCATCAAGATGATTAAAGAGCTCAAAGGAATTCTTTCTCGATACACAATCTTAGAGTTTTAATTAACCCAATTATAATCGTCTCCAAGCGTTAACAACTGCTTTGGGCATTAACACCTTGTTCACTCGGTTAAATCGAGCACGGGACAATCAAAAAGCACGCACGCACTTGTCACATTCACCCATCTCTCGACACCTCCCTTTCGCAGGTTTATATAGTATCACAGAACAATCCCGTGCCTTCCAGCGGATGCAATTCTCGTCCATTCTGGAAGTTTCGTCTGAGAATGTTCCAGTACCTTCACGAATCTCACCAGGCAGTTTACAGTGCAATACTTCCATCTACAGTCAAAATTGACTCATTACATCAAAACAGTTTCTATTGCAATTTGTTGATCCATGCCAAATGAAACTTGTAACATATAACCATCAATTTTAATAATTCATTTACAGGCATTTACTAATGCTTACAACATCTAGCGTTTAACTGGCAGACCTTTTTAGACCCCTTTAGCCAATTTTAGACCCTTTAGACCGTCTTGGACCATTTATATCCATTGACTTTCGTGACCATTTCGACCCCTTTCAACTCTTTATACCTGTTAGATCTTTTAGACTTTAGTCCCCGAATAACCCCTAAAACACCTAAATCCATTCAGACCCTTTATAACTTTGAGAGACTTAATACCACTAAGATAAGTTATGGACCTTATAGACCCTGTTAGACCCCTAAGACCTTCTAGACCTCATTAGACCCTTTAGAACCCTTATACCCCTATGACCCTTTAGAATCCTAAGATCCTGTACGTCTTGTAGACCCTATAGACCCCGTTATAACCCTCAAACCCTATAGACCCCAAAGATCCATTAGAACCTTGTAGATCCTATAGAACCCTTAGACCCGCAAAGACCTTATGGACCCCATGAGACATTTTAGAACCCTAAAGCCCCTGAGACCCTTTTGACCTTTAAAGACCCCTTGACCCTTCGACCCTCTTTTGACCCCCTAGACCAGTGATCTTGGTTTTTTTAGAGGGTGGGACAACTTTTGCCAATAAGACATCAGTGTGAGAGGTGCCACATAGCCTGCACTGGACTCTGTCATGGCTACTATTCGGCCCCGCCTTTACGTACTCTTCTTTGTTGTGGTTAACTGGGCTGGAAGCGTTATTGTTCGTATACTGCCATCTACTGATGTAGTGATGTTACGTTTATGTTTTGTGTTGAAACACTCATTTGAGAACATTGGGTCATTTTGATAGCATTAATGGCAGATTATGATGGGGTGTTTTCACATTTGTGTATTATTGGCCACACATCAGGGGTCGCACTTTAAGGTGCCAGAGGCTGCCAGTGGCTCACGGGCCATGCAATGAAGAACAGGGCTCTAGACCCTAACTTCATTTGGAAATGCTTTTTAGAGTGTTAGATCTATGAGACCTTTAAATCCATTGAGACCATTATAGAGCAGTCTCGCCCCTTTAAATCACTTGGACCCTTGAGACCTTTACACCCTTTCGAGACTTTAGACCTGCAGACCTCATAGACCCCATTAGATTAACACCACACGCACACATCTAGTCTTCTTTCAATACACAAACTATACTTTTTTCAGCAAGTAATGCACAATCTCCACCCACCTAAGGCTGGGTACTCTGCTAGGTTGAACAGAATTTCCATATTGGGTCACTGGATCGGTTGACCAATCAAAATCTGGAAGCGTATTGTTTGTTTGCATTTTGCAAGTATCATGATGTGCCCAACTTCTTTCTTGTTTGTTTGATTTCAGGTTTGTGTTTGATTGACTTGTATGCAATTTGAACTACTGGATGAACTGATTTGAAAACTGGTGTGGTGGATGTAGTGAGGGTGTCCATGGGAAGGTTTTAGGCCATAAAAAATAATCTGCAGTTTATGGTTGGAGAGAACTCCAATTCTCTCTTTTTAAATGGGTATCACAAAGTCCTTGACGATACCCATTTACAAAGTGGGAATACTGACCTAGGACATGACCTTGACCGTTGTTGATATCCTATGTGGCCTGAAGTATTCGTTTTGTTAAAAAAAAATTGCTAAAAATCCAAGCATACTCATCGTGCATCGAGATATTCCATCTATAAATTGTCTGCATGTGCATAATACATATGCATCACAAGTCCATGCTGGTTTGTGGGAGTTCTGAGGGTCACATAACAGCACTCATATGTGACCATCTACAAATTTGCTATGCATTTAGACATCATAGAAGTGGGGGAATTAACCCGTCCATAAGGATGGGTTATTTGCAAGTCGGGAACAATCTATTACTTTCGAAAATGCAGAATCACAGAGTTTTGATACGAGGCCTTGGGATTTCTAAAGACTCATGAAAAGTGGAATGGAGGGAGAAGCTTAGAAAAAAAACAACTCCAGAATCAGTTTTGATATGAGGCCTTGGGATTTCTAAAGACAACTCATAAAAAGTGGAATGGAGGGAGAAGCTCGGAAAAGAAAAAAAAAACACAAACCATTCAAACGAAACTGGCCAAATGGCTTGTGGATCCACTATGTAGCTTTGCTGTCAAAGCCCATCGGTTATAAAAGACATGCTATCACAAACAGGTCTGTTGCTCTCACGTTGCAGGCAGGTCGATGGTCTGTCTGCTTTCTACCGTCTATTATCCGATATTGCTCCCTCTGCACTCTCAGTCCTCTAACTCTCCCCAGCAACTCCAGGATGGATACATTCTTCCAGTAACTCCCTCCTGGTGAAACTTCCAAAATCCAGATTGACTGCACACCTCAACTGTTTTATTCCACACTTTTCCCGTCTTTCCAGAGGCTGTTTTGTCTCCTCACTCTTCCTTCAAGGAATTCAAGCAGGCAATGCACCGCGACCTCGTGTCATCTCTCAACCTGACCCATGATCCTTATTACCCCCATTAACCTTTTTTGACCCAACCCTCTTACTTGCTGATTTCAGTGTTTTTTTGTTTGTTTGTTTGTTTGTTTTCTTCTTTCTCTTTCTCTTTCTCTTTCTCTTTCTCTTTCTCCCCCCACCCCACCCTAATTCTTTCCTGTTCGTTTATCCCAATGCTTGTTGTGCTCAATTGTTGCCTCTCTACCCCCACTGTCAATTTTACCTTGCTCTTCCATCGCTGCGGTATGCAGCCTATGGCTCCAGGTAGCATCATTTTCTGAAAGCACAGCAATGCCTCTGATGCAGTGCCCTCTATTACCAGACACTGGTACTTATTTCACTGAACTCGGAAGGATGACAGGCTGAGTCAACCCCACCTGGTGTTCAACGCTCGACAGGGCCTCAAACTCATGACCCTAAGATCTTATGCCAGCCAACTTAACTGTCAAGCCAACACCAGGCTTTACTCTTCCATGAGCCTTGCTCTTGTAAAAAAAAAAATCCACTATAATAATTATGCGATAACAAATTAACCTACACGTCCATAAAATTGTACCATGTGATATCTAGTGGCTGAGACATCGAATGGTGATGACATTGCAAAGTCATTACCTTCGGAAAAAGGTCAGAAGATCTTACTCAGCACATCCTCAGATCACACTCTGTGCCAAAGGCGAGGGGTGCCACCCCCTCCCCCCAAACCCATGGATTCTCGTCTGTCGGTTTGGGCCAGAAGAGAATGAGTGGAGACAGCAGGTGCGGGACGTAAGGTGTGGGGAGGATCGAGAAAGAAGGGGTCTCCACCTCACTTCTGTCTGTATATGACAAAAGTGTGCTTTGCTTATGCATCCATCTGGCATTCCTGTTGTAGATCCTAAACATGCATTTGCATATCTGTTTCATCCATCCATTCAATTTTTGGTTTGTTTATCAGGATAATTTAATTTGTTTCCCATCTGTTTTATTTATCCAATCTATTATTTGTCTGTCTGTCGAATTTCATGTCATTGTTTGTTTGTCTAACCTAATGTGCTTTTGTGTTTCTGTCTATGACATCTAATCCATATTTCTATCTCTTAATATATTTAATTGAAACTGTCCTTTCTAATCCATCTGTTAATTTACTCAAATAACTATCAAATCTAATTCTGTTGAATAATACAGACATCAACTCTCATTGAAAAGGAAAACAGAGGGTGAATAATCAACAGACAATGTGTGGTGGAGAACAAATGGCTTTACAAGAACACACAATTGCATCGTTGAGAGAGGAAACGGGTTGCAGATGAGTGGGACAGGGTCTCACTTGTGTAGGAATTGGAGAGACCATGAGAGTGCAGAGAGCAGCAGATGATCACTTGGAGGTAGGAGCACAAGAAACATCCTTCCTTTTCTCTATTTCCATGGTCAACCACTTATAACAGGTTAAGTATATTTAACTTTAAAGCCTGATCATCAGTCCTGACCTCTCCCAGGTCGACTCAAGAGCAAGGATCCGCTGAACACCCGTGCAATTGTAAATGCGACTTTAAGTTCTCAACTCCCACCCCCACTTATAAAGCCCCAAGTCCTCAACCTTCGCCTCCCACCCCCAAGGCTTAAAAAACCCCTTCCTCCCACCCCCTACCACGATTCCCAAACTGCCCCCACACCCCACCGAAAGTCTTCAACCTTCCCCTCCCAACCCCAACTATCTGTTCTCTTCCTCCCATCCTCACACTCATAAAAGCAAAAGGTCATTCCCATATCAACCTTTAACTCATCTAAACACCAGAATATTTAACTCTTTCCCCCACCCCAATTCACCCCATGATCGTGCCATCAGCGACTTCACAGAAACCGTGATCAAAACAGCAACAGCATGGCTCCAACGTGTCATGGCCCATCATGGTCGCTTGTCCAACTCACAATCCAGTGAGATATCTGAAAATCCCATGGAATTGCAACTCTCAAAGTGACCAGGAACAGCCTAATTGTGCCTATAAATGACCCAAAACCAATAATCCTCTTCCTGCAAAAACCTGTGGAACCTCCATGGTAAAAGCCCTGTTTGAGACAATGCCACAGACTTATTTTGGTGGTGTATAGATGACAGACAGCTGCCTCAATCACTGAGGCCTATCTTCACAATGCCCAGGACACCTGTCGGCTCAAAATCCTTTTAACTGTCTCTTCGGTCATTTTATACTGAAGAGAAAACTTATTGGCAGGGCATGGCGATGGTGAATATGACAGCTCCGGAGATGTATTTGACTTCACATAGCAGTAAGCACCAACATGGTGGCTATAGTATTGAAATTGTGGTTGGAGTCAGGCGAACTATCCAACCAATGGGTGGAACTCACACGGATGCTTACACGACGGTTCTTATAGTATAGATTCCTTGAAAAATCAGAACTCACAGATTGCAAGGCCTTTGTCTGTAACTCAATGGATTACCTCTCCTCTATGGGCATGCAACAGTATTACATCTGTTTCTCCTAGAAAGTGTGGCATTTATACATCTCAACACTGTTAGCATCTCTCATGAGGCCAAAGCACAAGGTCTATTGCTTTCGCATCAAAGACATGTAGCCACGTCGGTGGTCTTTTTCTGTTTTTACTGCATCTCCTCCAGTCTTGCTCTCTCTCTCTCTACTCTCAAATCCTTCCCGGCACCTCGAGGACACACACACACTCTTCCAGAAACTCTCTCCTCCTTAAACGACCTAAATCCAGACTTTATACCCAGCTCCACTCTTTTGTTCCACTTTTCTCCAGTTTGTTGAACCTTCCAGAGAGAGTTTTCACTCCAAGACTTCAATAAAGTTTCTCACCATCTGAATCCCCCATCCCTACCAATAATCTTTTCTCCCCTAATTAACCCAATTGTTCGTTCTTTTCTGTCTTACTGTGGCCCCTGCACTCTCTCATTGTCAATGTGTTGCCTTTTTACCCATTGTTACCTCACTTGCTACAACAAGCTCCAAAAGACTTTAGGCTTTGATAAGTGTGGGTGAGGGTTGCAAGTGGGATAATAATGCTATCCTGTGTGAGATTTCAATGGATATCAACTATATGGACGAGGTGTGTGTGATGCTTTTTATTACCCCTCAGCCCGAATTGGGCTAAGGGGTATTGTCGTCACAGGCGTTGTCCGGGCGTCTGTCAACTTTTGGTTTCCGTCAATTTCGAGGAGAACGCCTTGTCCGATTAAATCCATTTTTGCAGTGTGTGTTGGGGCTGGGTAGAGGAAGGTTCCTTTCGATAATGAGTGCAATTTGATTCTCGGCTTGGCCACCAGGGGGCCAAAACTAAAAACCTAGAAAATGGCTATTTCTCCTGAACGAATGGCTGGATCATCACCAAAGTTTTTATCACAGGTATATCTGATGAGGATACATGATATATAACCCGGGTTTTTGATTTGACCTACTTTTCTAGGTCACAGAGGTCAAAGTTCATACTTCGGTGTTCGGGCGTCCGTCAACTTTTGGTTTCTGTCAATTTCGAGGAGAACGCCTTGTCCGATTAAATCCATTTTTGCAGGGTATGTTGGGGTTGATTAGAGGAAGGTTCCTTTCGAAAATGGGTGTGCTGCGATTTTCAATGTGGCCTCCATGGCAGCCATCTTGAAATTGGTTTCCGTCGATTTCGAGGAGAACGCCTTGTCCGATTAAATCCATTTTTGCAGGGTATGTTGGGGTTGAGTAGAGGAAGGTTCCTTTCGAAAATGGGCACGCTGCGATTTTCAATGTGGCCTCCATGGCAGCCATCTTGAAATTGGTTTTCGTCAATTTCGAGAACGGCTTGGCTTGTCTGATTAAATGCATTTTTGCAGTGTGTGTGTGTGTGTGTGTGTTGGAGTTGAGTAGAGGAAGGTTCCTTTCGAAAATGGTCGCGCTGCGATTTTCACTAGCCGCCACGGTAGCCATCTTGAAGTCTGATTGATTTTCGATATGACGTCCAACGTGCTCTAACTGACTGCATCATCGTGATATCACTGCTTCCTTTTACAATGCATGGGCTGAGGGGTTACGCCCGCTTTGCGGCGCTATTTTTGTCTATTTACTACCTACGTCTATTAATTAATTACATACTATTGGAATGTAGCTTTTAACCATTTAGACTGCTGAGACCCTCAACCTTTGAAGACCCTTTAAGACTCTCAAGACCCTTAAGACCACCAAGACCCCAAAATACCTCCAATTATCATTACTTGCAGAGTACCCGCCTGACAGGTGATCTTCTTCCCAGCATGCAGCACATTCTTACATAGCTTTATTTAGGTGGTGTATAGGCAAGTGATAGCTCTCCATAGGAAAACTGAATAACCTGGGTTATGTGCATGAAGCAAAAACATACCTACTGCTTATAATTCAAAACATCTCACTGCACTTGAACACTGTCCTGTAAATGGTGGAGACTTGTAATACCCTCCCCCAGCTTGAGATGATGCTACACAATACATATTTACATCGAGGATTTGCACCCTGCCCCCCCCCCTCATTCCTCCAAGACCACCGGCAAAGATAAACACACCACCTATACATTAACTGTGGCTGTGCTGATCCGCCCAGAACTGTAGGACGAGTCGCCCGACAAACAAACCCACAAACACTGATCCATGAATTGTAGTAAGAAATAGCTAATACTACCCGTCGCTTCGCTTACCATAATACGAAAGGTGGGAGGAAGAAAAAGAGGTAAGAAGAGGGAGAGAGGGGTAGGGGACAGAGCGGGGAGAGTGAAGAGGAGGAGGGGAAAGGAGAGGAGGGGCGGGGGAAGGGAAAACAGTGTGAGGTGAGAAGAAGGGAAAGCAAACGTGCTGGTGGAGCGTTGATTACGATGCACACTTTCATCAAAATGATTCTGCATAGAATAACAGTGAAGATGGAAACAAAATAATGTCTGAAATCCATTTTCTACCAGTCATACCATCAACACGGTCCAAAGACCGTGTTTATGGTCCATCAACTCCTGTCTGGACAAGCCCGGAGATAAACTCCCATCCAGATATGTCCACAGACAGACAGAGAGTGCGGGGGGGGGGGGGAGAGAGAGAGAGAGAGAGAGAGAGAGAGAGAGAGAGAGAGATGTGGGAGGAGGGTGCTGCACTGTATTGGGAGGAGGAAGAGCAAAAATGGGATAGAGAGAGAGAGAGAGAGAGAGAGAGAGAGAGAGAGAGAGAGAGAGAGAGAGAGAGAGAGAGAGAGAGAGAGAGAGAGAGAGAGAGAGAGAGAGAGAGAGAGATATATATATATATATATATATATATATATATATATATATATATATATATATATATATATATATATATATATATATATATATATATATATATATATATATATATATATATATATATATATATATATATATATATATATATATATATATATATATATATATATATATATATATATATATATATATATATATATATATATATATATATATATATATATATATATATATATATTATATATATATATATATATATATATATTTATATATATATATATATATATATATATATATATATATATATATATATATATATATATATATATATATATATATATACATTAGCAGAGAGAATATATTATGCTTTTGAACAACAACACACACAAACACACACACACACACACACACACACACACACACACACACACACACACACACACACACTGCATTTTATTAATACAGAAAGACAGTTATATTACCCTCGTCAGAGGAGAGGGAATTGCATTTGGGTTAGTTTGTCTGTTTGTTTATTTGTTTGTCCGAACAGAACGTGGTTTTTCTATGCAACATGTCAGGTATGGGAGCATGTGCCAGAGCAGTGCGTTGCTGCGTCCTCTTTCCGCCTTTACTCCAGGGACCTCAATCTGGCCATCCCCCAGGCAGATGCCAGGCCCATCCCCATCTCCTTGAGATGCTGATCAACCTGCTGCAACAACGAGGAACGTAATCGGCCCTTAGCCTCCTCCAATTACGAGGCTCCCTCACTGAGAGAATCTGGTGAGCAGGATCAGCGTCAGGAAAACGAGCCACATGTCTATACAGCTGCATCTGATGCTCACGGACTATGCGGGTAACAAATCTCATTTGAGTCTCTCTCAGCAACTGCTCGTTGGACACAAAGTCTGACCAGCGATAGCCAAGGATTCTCCGAAGAGACCTGGTACCAAAGGAATTAAGTCTCCGTCTCAGATCCTTGGTCAGAGTCCAAGTCTCGCATCCATAGGGCAAGACTAGAAGCAACAAGGACCTGAAGACTCGGACTTTCATCCTCATGCACAGGTACCGGCAATGCCACACCCCATGACCCTTGGAGTAACACAATGCGCAAATTCCCCGGAAAGCAGGATGAGAATCATTTGACCACAGGTGATGCTCTACCTCCTCACAGATTCCTCACACATAGGCCTCCTTGTCCACCCTTAGCGCACGCACAGTTTTACGCCTCAGCTCCCTGAACAGCTCAGCTCTGCCATTCAGCCTGGCTCTGTGACCCTGGTCAATGGTTTCCAGCATCCCTTGAGAGACAAAATTATTCTTCGCCCTACGGTGAGTTACAAGACATTCTCCGGCAACATCATGGACGGTGGTCTTGAAGGCACCACACAACTCTTTAGGATCCCCCAAAGCACCCAGACCCCCCCCCCCCAAATCTCCACTCAGCCTGTTCAAAAATCCTCAGCTACCCTCTCATCCTTGAGCTTGAAAATATCCAGCTTAGGCTGGGATGGTACCATTCCACTGGATTTAAGCTGCACTTCAGAGTTTCTACAACAAGCCTGTGGTCAGTATTGAGGAACTGAGCACTCTGGTGGACCCTGCAGTTCTGGATCATCCTCCAGCGACCATCACCGAGCACATGGTCAATCTCCTTTGCCGTAGCACCAGCATTGGAATACCAAGTCTAGTGATGAGCCTGTGGGTGCAGAAACCATAAACCAGCCACCCTCAGTCCATGACTTCTTGCAAAGTCAAGGAACTTAGTGCGATTCTGGATCACAGTTCCAGACCCATGGGGTCCAACACGTTTCATAGCCATCCCTATCAGTCGCAGTTGAGGCATTGAATTCCACTAAGACGAGAAGTGTATCTTGCCTGGGGCACTGATCAACCACATACACGATCGTGGCATAGAATGTGTCCTTCACAGTGAGATCACTCACATCACTCAGAGAATTTACAGAGACCAGGGAAATGACACACAAGGAGTGACAAATCCTTAGTCTCACAATCCGCTCGTTGACCAGTGTTACGTCAATTATCATTCCAGTCAGCTTATTGGACACAGCTACAGCAACTCCTTGGGCATTGTAACCATCAGAGTGACCAGACCAATTATATAGGTGTAACCACCCACCATGATCTCGCCGCAATCCGGTCTCTGAACCTCAGAGAGAGCTGCAATACCGATGTCCAAATGCTTGAACTCAGATGATAACAGAGACAGGTGAATATCCTCTCCGAGGAATAGGATATTCCAGGCCCTCACCCGAAGGGACCACCTCAGGTTAACCCAAGGAGAGCGCCGTCTGGTGTACGACACCTCAGCAACATCCCGTCATACACTACCGCAATCTGACCCGGGAAGGTTACCCGGTGTTTTCCCTCCTATCATAAAAGATTGGGGGTCCTGAAGGCTTTGCCCCAATCCTGTCATCCGATGAGCTGCCCTCTGAAGGACAGCCGCACAAGAGGTACTCCCACGGAGTGGGTTTTCAGATTTATTTTTGCTTTTAGTACGTTTTGCGGAATGAAGGGGTTTTTGGTGGCCGGAGTGCAAATCCTGCCACCAACCTCCTCATAAAAAGTATCTCAACTGCAGCAGGAGGATGTCCACAGACACAGTTGTGCACGAGATATGGATGGCCGTTGACTCACAGAGAGCTTCTCCACCCTTTGAGAGGTTTTGTTTTTGATACTGCTGGGTGTCCATATCATACACCGTCCTCACCAAGAAACTTGGTGGGGAGACAGTTTAGTCGCAGACAACCCGACCATGAAACAGGTTAGTACAGGTTTACATGGTACCTGAAGTAAGTCACAGATCTAATCTGACCTGACCTGACAAAGAATGAATCTGACTTGACCTGACACTTGTCGGAATGACACTGAATTTTCAACAAAGGGGTGACGACTCATGTAGAATGTATAATCGAGAACTATGACATCATAGGGTGGTGGAGTAGCCATGTTGGAAAAAAGGAAAAACTTTTGACCTCTGAATCTCTGAAACCGTACGAAGGAAAAAAAACATGAAACTTGGCACATGGCAAGTACTCCACATGGGGAATAAATTTGATTTTTGTCTGATTATAATATAAGTGCCTTCGTTAGGACATCATAGTTGCATATGTAGAATGCTTCATCCGATCACTGTGAAAATTTTTGAGGGTCATCTCAGGATAAATTGGTCCACAGAAAAATATTGATGACGTCATCAGTCACCTGATTCGGCAGACATCCGTGTGTGTGTGTGTGTGTGTGTGTGTGTGTGTGTGTGTGTGTGTGTGTGTGTGTGTGTGTGTGTGTGTGTGTATATATATAATTCCGCGAGCCGGCGGGCTATTTAAACGACCGTGGTCGCCAATATTTCAACCGCGGAGCATAGGATCTATTTGTCTATAACCAATTTACCTAATTAACTACGCGATTTCGACTACTGGGGAAACCACGTCCTCAGCACGTCTTGCTCGAACCGGGTTACCCTACCGACTGCGGTAGAGTTCCAACTACCGACTACCAACTCCGGTTCGGGTGCAGCCGAGCGGAAGCTGCCAAAGCCGTGCCGGCTGGAATGAACGGATTATCGGGTATAAAAACCCGGCTAAACTCAGATCCGAACTATGCTGGACCAATGCAAGAAAGGACGGAAACGAACTGGGAACATTTCTAACAAGTTTTATTTACAATAAATGAAGACACAAAGCAAGACTTAACACGAATATGCAAGAAGTATTTACAATGATCCAAAAACACTTATTCAGTTCTACTTAAAGACGGGCCCACACGCAGACACACACACAAATGAAAAGAAACCCAGAGTCTTTATTGGACTCTCACAGCCGTGGAGAGAGACAAGCTGGTGGTCAGAGTTCGGTGGTGTACCTGACCGTCGGAGGAAGGGCATGCTCCACGATGCGGCACCTGACAATGGTCACTGGTTTGGTCCCCAGTCGCACGTGTGGGACTCGATGTTTGTGATGGAGCTCGGGTGGTGAATGGCCAGGTTCCACGGAGGGAGGTCGGGGTCGCTCTTCCCTTCCACGTAGAGGGCCAGCAGAAACACGTTCGCCACCTCGCCGCCCACCAAAAACTCTTCAAAAGAACTTTTAAAAGACTCTCCAAGACCTCAAAAAGACCCTCCAAGACCTCATAAAAACCACCTGCCTCAGAGAGTGCTTGGGAATTTATGGACCTCCCTCAGCGGGGAGGGGCCTTGGTGAACACACCTCGCTGTCTGCCTCTGATTGGACAGGTCCTACGGCCCACCTTTCCGGGGCGGGGCCTTGGCCCCTGCCGGGAAACCCCAGCCAGTCTTCCACGCTGGTTCATACTTGACGAGTAACAGTATCAATGTTGCACAGGCCATCATGCAAGAGTTACAACATTTGTGGAAGGAACGTTGGTGGAAGCGGCAAGGAACGGCTGCAAGACCCTGCCTAGGTAAGTCAGAGTGCTTGTAGACAGCGCGTGGGTAGTGGATCATGATGGGGAATGGAATGGTTGTTGGTTGTTCGTTGGAGGGTTCATTGGATGTAAATATTTAATAACCTAACTAAAAAGAAATCACAACGCACGCCTTTGATTATCCCACGAGAGAAAAGGAAAGGGATCTGACAACACACATACTTAACGACATAACTGACTTTTGGGACATCTGTATGTTGAATGCAAATGGTTTCCAGATCCGTAACAATATGTATATCTATGTGTGTGTGTGTATATATATATATATATATATATATATATCTATATATATATATATATATATATATATATATATATATATATATATATATATATATATATATATATATATATATATATATATATATATATCAATGTAAAATCACACCCTTTGAAAGCCTTTATCCCTGAGCAGAGGTCAGCTTTTTGCAGGCTCCAATCATGGTACCCTTTCTTTTGGCAATGTTTTTACAGCCGGATGCCCTTCCTGACGCCAACCCTTTTGTCCCCTTCGACCTTGCAGGGTATATATATATATATATATATATATATATATATATATATATATATATATATATATATATATATATATATATATATATATATATATATATATATATATATATATATATATATATATATATATATATATATATATATATATATATATATATATATATATATATATGTACATATATATGTATATATATGTATATATATATATATATATATATATATATATATATATGTATGTATATATATATATATATATATATATATATGTATGTATATATATATATATATATATATATATATATATATATATATATATGTATATATATATATATGTATATATATATATATATATATATATATATATATATATATATATATATATATATGTATGTATATATATATATATGTATATATATATATATATATATATATATATATATATATATATATATATATATATATATATATATGTATATATATATATATATATATATATATATATATATATATGTATGTATATATATATATATATATATATATATATATATGTATGTATATATATATATATATATATATATATATATATGTATGTATATATATATATATATATATATATATATATGTATATATATATATATATATATATATATATATATATATATATATATATATATATATATATGTATATATATATATATATATATATATATATATATATATATGTATATATATATATATATATATATATATATATATATATATATATGTATATATATATATATATATATATATATATATATATATATATATATATATATATATATATATATATATATATGTATATGTATATATATATATATATATATATATATATATATATATATATATATATATATATATATATATATATATATATATATATATATGTATGTATACCTGGTGTTGGCGTAGTGGTTAGGTTTGTGGCTTGGGATCCAAAAGGTCCTGAGTTCAAGCCCCATTGGCCGCTTGAATTAATACACACCAGGAGGTTGACTCAGCCTGTCATCCTTCCGAGGTCGGCGAAGTGAGTATCAGTGTACTGGGCCCGGTGTATGCCCCGGTTAGAATAGGTTTATCATATCCCTGTGTCGTAAGAGGCGACCAGGGTTGCGTCAGTATTGGCATCCGGCATAAAACATGTGCCAAATCATTTTGCGGATCATAACGGATGATCCGCTGTGGCGACCCCAAACAGGAGCAGCCGAAAAAAGAACAATGAGATGTGTGTGTATATATGTATATATATATATATATATATATATATATATATATATAAATATATATATATATCTTCTTCTTCTTCTTTCGGCTGCTCCCGTTAGTCGCCACAGCGGATCATCCATTATGATCCGCATAGTGATTTGGCACATGTTTTACGCCGGATGCCCTTCCTGACGCAACCCTGGTCGCCTCTTACGACACAGGGATATATATATATATATATATATATATATATATATATATATATATATATATATATATATATATATATATATATATATATATATATATATATATATATATATATATATATATATATATATATATATATATATATATATATATATATGTATGTATACCTGGTGTTGGCGTAGTGGTTAGGTTTGTGGCTTGGGATCCAAAAGGTCCTGAGTTCAAGCCCCATTGGCCGCTTGAATTAATACACACCAGGAGGTTGACTCAGCCTGTCATCCTTCCGAGGTCGGCGAAGTGAGTATCAGTGTACTGGGCCCGGTGTATGCCCCGGTTAGAATAGGTTTATCATATCCCTGTGTCGTAAGAGGCGACCAGGGTTGCGTCAGTATTGGCATCCGGCATAAAACATGTGCCAAATCATTTTGCGGATCATAACGGATGATCCGCTGTGGCGACCCCAAACAGGAGCAGCCGAAAAAAGAACAATGAGATGTGTGTGTATATATGTATATATGTATATATATATATATATATATATATATATATATATATATATATATATATATATATATATATATATATATATATATATATATATATATATATATACATATATATATGTATATATATATATATATATATACATATATACATATATATATATATATATATACATATATACATATATATATATACATATATACATATATATATATATATATATATATATATATACATATATACATATATATATATATACATATATATATATATATACATATATATATATATATATACATATATACATATATATATACATATATATATATATATACATATATACATATATATATATATATATATACATATACATATATATATATATATACATATATATATACATATATATATATACATATATATACATATATATATATATATATATATATATATACATATACATATATATACATATACATATACATATACATATACATATACATATATATATATATATATATACAATGAGCATGCTAATTTCACAAACAAGGTCATCATAACAGATAAGGCACACTTTGATTTGGCAGATTTAACTCCACCAGATTTCTTCCTCTGGAGATTTCTGAATGGCAAAGTTTATAAGGAACATCCAACATCAATCGATGAATTGAAGTCATACATCACTGCAACCATCCGCTCTTTTGAGCAAGAAACATTGCTTGCGGTAATGAACAATATGATGATCCGCTGTCGTGAATGCACGAATTTGAAAGGGGCCCATTTGTCTGATGTAATTTTTAAGAAATAAAGAATCAAAATTGATTTTAAAAATTTGAAGTATGTGCCTATGTTGTATTAAAATTTTCTTTCATTTGGTATAGAAACAAAAAAATTATAAGGATAATAAAACCATCATAAATAAATGCCCTACCCTGTATTTTTGGGATTGAAGGGTCACAGGCTCGATGGACAATTAGTCCCAGCTGATGATCCAGTTGGCTATTGAATCGGGTAGTCTGTCTGTCTTATTGATTAGTACATTTTACTATCATCCGGGAGCAAGCATGCTACTCTGATCCCTACTTTGCCCCATCAGGTTGTCTCGTCTCCGTTTGTGTGTCTTTCAAACTCATGTAGTCAATCAGTCTTTGTAACGGTCCAACAGAGATATGCTGTATAGCTCTCTATGTATCATAATATACACACACCATCACCACTCGTACGGCCTCAATTATTCCCACAATGTTGTAGGGTCAGCCGGGAAAGTTTTTCACCAAGTTTTTCACGAACCGGCTGGTTCAGCCTTACTTCCACCCCATTTGTTTCATATAATCTCACGCTCTGCAATCCAAGATGGTATTTGCACGAGTAATGAAGGTATAAAAGGGACATACTCTGACTTGCTCTTACATACAGTAATAGTGTGTGCTGTTAGCAAATGCAGGCTGTGATTTATGGTAATTTACAATACTTTTATTTGCCCTGCACACGGTCTACCCGACCAGTCCCAATTCCCCCATAATTTGGCGTAATTAAGAGATCCGCGTGCACACTATCAGTAGATAATCCAACATCACACTTGAACAGAACAAAATCGTTGAAGCAAAGGTGGATTCAAACTGGAAAGCCTTGAGTTTATTGGCTTTCTGAACAAATCTATTCCAAAATACATCATGTGCAAATCCCATATATCCAACTACCCCTCTAAGTACACAATAGTGGCTGAACTCCCTGACACACCATGTATAATATGCTAGTAAGCTGTATTCAGGTTCCAAAAGGAGATCTCTCTGAAACATGGAGGATCCTCCACATCTGCCCCCTCGAACATGAAATTATCTCTTTATCAAAAACAATGTTCCATAAGACTAACCTCCCACCAATTTCTTAAACTCTCGATGATACATTAAATTACTCTATCAGGCACAATTTATGGGACAATCTTCCCAAATTATAATGGGACAACCCTCGCCGGAACTGGTGTGGGAGTGGGGAGGAGCGCTTTTAGTGCAAGGAATAAGGTTCCCAAACATCAGCAAAAATGCACTAATGGGGTTTCTCATTTAGAGAGACACCTTGTATCAGTACACGATAAATCATTTTCCGGACCATTAATCAAAGCAAGCCTGGTGAAAAGGGCCCGCATAACGCAAATGCTAGCGGGAGCTTCAGCATTCGTCTTGAGAGTCCTGAAGGGGTTGTGCTGATGTGCATATCCATGCAAGATTCCCTAACGGATCGTGGTGTGTTCTGGAAGAACCACACTGCATTCCAGAGTGGAATTTTTGTAGGAACCACACTGAATTCCAGAGCAGGATGAGTTGTGTTCTGAAGGATCCGTGGGACGATCTCACAGAGTTTGAGAGCAGAACTTCTACAGCACATCGGTACTGAATTCCAGAGCGGGATGAGCTGTGTTCTGGAGGATCCCAGGGTATTGGGAGGAGCTGCGTTCTGGATGATGTATGACGTGTATTGGACGAACTGTGTTCCACAGCGGGAGGAGCTGGTTTTGAAAGATCCGTGCTGAATTGCGGAGGGGTACAGGCTCTCTGAGCCTGACTGCTGTTTCTTTGGCCAGCCGTGCTCCGTGCCATATACAAACACTCAATTATGATGCCTCATGTTAAAAGTGAGATCACACATATTCAGGTTGACATTGTAGCGCACCCATAAACACAGTCTATTCGAGTCTACATTTAAAATCCTATGGCAGTGGCAGAATATCTGGGTACAGAGGTACAGCGTCTACCTGTCCGAGCAGGAAATCTCATTACAAGAAGGTACTTAAAGCGAGAAATGCCTGCAACGTGGGTGGGTGGGGGGCATGAGGGGTGCCAAGGAGCGTGAGGACTACGCATGGATGTTATGCGATTCCATTTCGCAGACACCTCGGCGCTTCTAATACATCAAACATGACAGTTCGAAATAAAATCTGACGCGCACGCGAAACCCAGGTTCATCAAATAAGTTTGGCATGAGAAGAAAAAAAACTTCGCTTCACTCCCCAAATAAATGGCGAGAGAAGATGCCCCTCCCCGCAGCCAATTCCCCCAGCTATATGAGAAAGCGGCGATTCTATTGAACTTTTCATTTTGAATTTAACGGAAATGAAATAACGTGTCGTAGCCACAACCGAGCGTCTCTCCCCAGCGGGGCTCACCTCTCATTCGTGCTCTCCCATCCTTTTTCAACCTCCACACATGAGCCACGTTCGCGAACCCACCTTTGTACCAAGTACACTGTACCAAGGTTTATTTTAAGGAAATTTTAGAACTGCACAAATCTTTGAGGCAGGTGCCATGGCCCAGTGTTTGAGATTCTCTGAGTCTGAGAAGCATTTGTAATGGCTATTTTTTTTTTTTACATTTTATAGATTTTAAGTTCCTTTGTATCCTTTGAGAAGGTACACAACACAGGATGCCTCACTGGAGTCTATAAAATTAGAAAATATATATCCAGTGTAATATATATATATATATATATATATATATATATATATATATATATATATATATATATATATATATATCTAATATACTAAAAATATATATCAAGTCATATAAACACAGTGTTTTAAGTTTTATCCATCTTGGTATTTGACAAAAATTTTAAAACAAAGTACTAATCAGCATACATTTGTGTATGTAAAATTAAAAATATACTTCTTGTCATATAAACAGTAAATAAAGGTACTTTTGCTTTTCAATATCATGGTCATGCATTGACTTCTTGCTTCTTTATATGACATTGGAGTTTTTATTATAAATTTTAGTACTGCACAAAATTGGGTTTAGAACTGCACAAATTGATTTAGAACTGCACAAGTAGGGGTCTACTGCACGTTAAAATAAACCCTGCACTGTACCCACAATTAAACTGCCTCACATTCCAAGTATAATAGGCATGTGAGCTGATAGGCACTCATCCCGATAATTATTATCAAAAGAGCACATGTTCGAGTATCAAAATCTTTATCAGTGCTGCAGAGAACCAGCTTGTCGTTAGCCTCCGCTTCCTAATCCTCAATCCCTCCTTCCTTTCCCGACGCTTTAACAGGATCGTCAAACCTCTTCCGACCTTCCTGGGACGAAACGTCGTTGTCCTTGGGATGAAATATATACCACCTGCTCCTTCTCAAGCACCTGCTCGACATACGGGATATAGTGCATAAAATAAAAAAGAATGGTTCCTTGTGCTGTCTTGAGCTGTATATCCTGCATTATGTGACATAAACTTTCCTCCAGAAGCTTAAAAGATGCTTTCACATCGCTGATCGTATGTTCCTCCCTCGAGATAACACGCTCTGCCAACATAAACCACGCCAATCCCTTTGGAAAACATGCTCTGCCAAAATAAACCACGCCCCTCCCTTTGGAATACACACCCCTCCCTTGAGAAAACATGCTCCTCTCTCAAAATACGCTCCACAAATATAAACTACGCCCCTCCCTTTGGAAAACACGCTCCGCTAATATAAATCACGCCCTTCCCTTTGGAATACACACCCCTTCCTCTGAAAAACATGTTCTGCCAACATAAACCACGCCCTCTCTTTGGAAAACATGCTCCTCCTTCAAGAAAACGCCTCTCCATTTGGAATACACACTCCTCCCTCTCGAAAATATGCTCCTCCCTCTCAAAATACACTCTGCCAACATAAACCATGCCCTTCCCTCGAGAAAACATGATCTGCCAACAGAAACCACGCCCCTCCCTCCTGAAAACACGTTTCACCAAAGGAAAACCATGCCCCTCCCCCCGGAAAACATGCTTCACCAACAGAAACCACACCCTCACTTTGGAAAACATGCTTCACCAACAGAAAGCACGCTCCTCACTTTGGAAAACATGCTTTGGCAAAAGAAACCACACCGCTCCCTCTAGAAAACTCACTTCACCAACACAAACAGCCTGGTGTTGGCTCAGTGGTTAGGGTGGCGGCTTGGGATCCAAGGGTCCTGAGTTCAAGCCCCGTCGGCCGCTGAATTAATACACCAGGGGGTTGACTCAGCCCGTCATCCTTTCGAGGTCGGCGAAATGAGTACCAGTTCCAGTGTGTGTCCTGGTAGAGGGGCACTGCATCAGCGACACAGTCGCGCTTCAAGAAATGATAGCTACCCCGGGAGCTAAGCTGCCATACGACCACCACCACCAACACAAACCATGCCCTCCCTCGAGAAAACTCAATTCCCCAACACAAACCACGCCCCTCCCTCGAGAAAACTCACTTCACCAACACAAACCATGCCCCTCACTTTGGAAAACACGCTTTGTCAACAGCAACCACACTCCTCACTTTGGAAAACACACTTTGGCAAAAGAAACCACACCCCTACCTCCAGAAAACTCACTTCACCAACACAAACCATGCCACTTCCTCGAGAAAACTCACTTCACCAACACAAACCATGCCCCTCCCTCGAGAAAACTCACTTCACCGACACAAACCATGCCCCTCACTTTGGAAAACACGCTTTGTCAACAGTAACCACACTCCTCACTTTGGAAAACACACTTTGGCAAAAGAAACCACACCCCTCCCTCTAGAAAACTCACTTCACCAACACAAACTACGCCACTCCCTCGAGAAAACTCACTTCACCAACACAAACCATGCCCTCCCTCGAGAAAACTCACTTCACCAACACAAACCACGCCACTCCCTCGAGAAAACTCACTTCACCAACACAAACCACACCCCCTCCCTCGAGAAAACTCACTTCACCAACACAAACCACGCCCCTCCCTCTAGAAAACTCACTTCACCAACACAAACCACGCCCTCCCTCGAGAAAACTCACTTCACCAACACAAACCACACTCCTCCCTCGAGAAAACTCACTTCACCAACACAAACCACGCCCTCCCTCGAGAAAACTCACTTCACCAACACAAACCACACCCCCTCCCTCGAGAAAACTCACTTCACCAAAACAAACCACGCCCCTCCCTGTAGAAAACTCACTTCACCAACACAAACCACGCCTCTCCCTCGAGAAAACTCACTTCACCAACACAAACCACGCCCTCCCTCGAGAAAACTCACTTCACCAACACAAACCACACCCCCTCCCTCGAGAAAACTCACTTCACCAACACAAACCACGCCCCTCCCTCTAGAAAACTCACTTCACCAACACAAACCACGCCACTCCCTCGAGAAAACTCACTTCACCAACACAAACCATGCCCCTCCCTCGAGAAAACTCACTTCACCAACACAAACCATGCCCCTCCCTCGAGAAAACTCACTTTACCAACACAAACCACGCCACTCCCTCGAGAAAACTCACTTCACCAACACAAACCACGCCCCTCCCTCGAGAAAACTCACTTCACCAACACAAACCACGCCACTCCCTCAAGAAAACTCACTTCACCAACACAAACCATGCCACTCCCTCAAGAAAACTCACTTCACCAACAAAAACCACGCCACTCCCTCGAGAAAACTAACTTCACCAACACAAACCATGCCACTCCCTCGAGAAAACTAACTTCAACACAAACCACACTCCTCGCTTTGGAAAACATTCTTTGCCAACATAAACCACGCTCTTCCCTTTGGAAACCACGCCCCTCACTTTGGAAAAGACGCTCCTCCATCAGAAAGCCAATGCCCTCCCTCAAGGAAACAAAGAAATAAATACTGTATTGCCAAAGACCACAGGTCACCACTCAAAATGGAGCTCTAATCTGGATCACAACCCAAAAGGAGTGTTGTGTAATGACCACATAGACTGGATTTAATGAAATGCAAATTAACTTTAAAAAGTGGGATTTGAATCCAGGCACAACAGCTTAGAGGTAAATGTGCATAGATGGCTTGTGGCCATCCTGCCAGCCCCAAAATCATTGAAGTGATTGTTAATTTAAAAACTCAAAGGTCACCCCCAAAGTAAGTGTATGATCATAAAGATCGTTGCTATAATATTATTTCAGTGGTGGGGGTAGATGGAGGAATTAAATAGGGAATTTAGGATTGAATAGAGTTGTTTGGTCCGTGGACGTGTAGGGGGCATCTTGATGTAATTAAGTAGGGAAACTGTGAGCTTAAGTGTTACGTGTCACCACACGGAGGGTGGTGCAGTGTTAATTTTCAAGGGAGTAAGAATAAGATCCCCCAGTATGTAATTGCCCCCTGTGACTTTTCCCTATGTTTTTATAACCAAAACCATGATGACAAACAAGCTAACATGCCGAGCAGGCAGAAGCCCCCCACCTCCAAGAGTGACGGCGGGTGAAGTCACGCCCCACGGCTGATGATTGATGGGTGTGACGTCAGAAGCTAGGCGAGCGGGCGGAGGCACCGCATTCCTGGATTTCGTGCAATCAAGCCATTCCCCGGAGGAGAAAACGGTGGTCCGGGGGTGACGTCAGTCAGTTAGAGGAGAGTGGAGTTCAGGGAGAGCGCACGCACAAGTCAGAGTTGAGTTGAGGGAAGGAACAGTTAAGTGCGGAGTGAGGGACACATGTAGTCGAGAGAGAACGTAGCTGGGAGATGGCCTGTGAAACAGTACAGGGCTTTACGGCTGCCTTTCCTTCAATGCATGAAGAAGACGGCACAATTCTCGTATTCATGCTGAGGCGAATTGACTCGCTTGGTGATGCAAGACCCTGGCCTTTGCCTCTTGGTTGGGTCAGGAGGAACGGATCCTGAGCCTCGTGTATGTCAAATAGCAGGTCGGTGAGGACGCTCGACGCACAAAGCAGCTCCACTGGGTCTCTGAGCCTTGGTGCTGAGTGCCGCCCACGGATTGCCTGGCGTACGTTTGTCCCGCTACAAGAGAAGCGACGGCGCCATTTTGCGCGCATCTACACCTGCAGATAGAAGCGCCTCGATTCCAAGTTCCACAAAGACCAGCTCTGGACCAAGCTAAGTACAAGAATAAAAGGAGGGATTTTCTTTTCTTTCGTTTTCTCCTTTGTATTCAAGTCTGTGTGTCGAGGCGCCTCAACTGAAGAGTTTAATTTACTTCACGTATTTATCGTTATTGCATTTATTATTGTCCTTTGTAAATATTTATCTACTTTCATTAAATGTGTTCGTTTTAAGAAACTGTATCCGTGTATTTGTTGTGAGGTTTGAATTATTATTAGGTTTTCAGAGGTTAAACAGGTTCATTTCAGAGGTTCATTAAACAGAGGTTTTCTACTTATTACCTTCAGTTTTTATTCCCCCCCTCATCCCCCCCCCCCACTATCCTTTCATCACTCCCCCAATTCCTCCCAACTATACCCTCTGTTTAATGTCTTCTCTTCTCATCCTTCCCTCCCGTAGGTAACCACGTGACTTCCTTCTTCCTTGCCTTCCTTATTTCCAATCCCACTTTGATCGTGAAGGTATTCACCACTCACCTTCACAATGTTTTTTTCTGCAAACTCTTCCTTTACTCTGCCCTCCCCCCCACCCACTGTTGTGTAGTAAAATCAGCCAACACATAAGTCCTTTGGCTCGATCGTTTAATGGCGGCTCTCACCTTCACTGCTCGACAGCCCGCTGACGTCAATCTCGGTTCATCAGTTCATCAAACTCCCGGCTCATCATGCATACATGAATATTCATGTAACTCTCAATACCACATCTTCCTTTTTTCGTGAAAATAACAACTGGCGATGAACCCCCCCCCCCCCAAAAAAAAAAATAGCAAGCATGTCACATGACAAAGTCCTTGGTCCATTTAGGGGCTCGATGATATCTAGTCCCACACCGAACACCTGGGGTAAAAACTTGTGGAGGCAATTGTTGGGCAGAGCTATGTCCCCTATAGTCTTCAGAACCTGCCGTACTTCCAGCAGAAAGTCCATTTGAGATCTCAGTTGCAGGTGCTAGATCAATTGCATTCTACACTTTCCAATCAGAGAGTCTGAAGGGAGCAGGACCTCAAGTTCACTGATCTTGAGGGGTTGGGTAAACTTTCTGGTGAAGTCCAGGTTTCCAAACTCGCATGAAGGAACCAGATTGGAAGGTGGAAGGTTTTGCTCCCTGACGTTTGTCTGTGTATCGTTTAGACTTCTCTTGTTTCTGTTGAACACAGCATCTTACATCCTCGAGTCTTGCAGCAGGTACACTGATTTGACGATCCCCAATATGCAAATTGGTGTGCAATGTATGTCCATGTCAAAGTTCAGCAGGGGTCTGATGAGTTGGTGCATGTCTTGTAGCTCGATATGTTTGCAAGAAGTTGGGTACCAATGATGTCCAGGGTTTCCCTTTGAGATTTGCAGTATGTAAACAGTCCTTAAACACTCTGTTGAATCGTTCTATCTCCATGTTAGCTTGTGGGTAATAGATAGAAAGACAGCAGTGTTTGATGTTTCTTTCCTGCAGGAATGTTTCAAACTCATTTGAAACAAACCGAGATCCATTGTCAGATATAAGTTCCCGCGGATTTCCTTCACGACTGAATACTGTCGTCAGGAACTTGATAACTGTAGCAGATGTCACTTGGGACATAAAGGCTACTTCTGACCATTTGCTAAAGTAATCAAATGAGGTAATGGCATTGCGACAGTCCATTTGGCTGTTATCAAGTGGTCCCACTATATCGATGGCAAGCTTTTCCCAAGCAGCATTAGGAAGCGGAACTGGTTGCAAAGGTGGGTGGAACCTTTTCAGAAGAGTCAATTCTCTCAATGATACCCGCTTCTTCAAGCGTTTTCACTTCTTGTGAGACAGCATCACAGACAGCAAAAGGTAAACAGCGAAGCTTCTGCTGGATTGGCACCACGTCGGGCCATATCTTCACTCTGTGTACAAATCCTTTTGTATAGCCCAGAGTTCCAGTGACGTTAGGATTAAATGTCTGCCAAGCCGATGTTTGATGCACGGAGGGACTTGATACTGATGTAGGAGTAACACATCCATGAACAATATTCAGTCCAAGAGCAGTGAAGAGGTTTATGCTGAGTATAGGTGTTCCAAAAGGCACAATGAAGAAATCAGCAGGCATAGAAACATGGTTGTGTCACACCTGTACTTGAAGACAACCAACTACAGAGGTCAGTTTTTTTTAAAGTAAGTCACCAAGTGTAATTTTGGTTCTGTAAGAAGTGCATTCTTGAAATGCTCCAGGTAGGTCGACTCTGGAAGCATGTAAACGCCTGAACCTGTTTCCACCAGTAATTTAGTTGAACATGCCTGTCCATCAGGTGTGCAAAGACGAACATCACAAAATAGGTTCCCTCTAATTTGTTCAGAGGCTTGTGTGTTTATGCTTAAAACAGTCACATCTGGCACAGTCACTTCCCGCACTTGGGATTTGTGATCTTTACTGCGACATACTTCAGCAAAATGTCCACTTTTGCCACACTGTCTGCATTTTACATCTTTTGCAGGACATCTGGGGTAATTGGCTAAGTGCATTGTACATCTATAACGATAACAAGTACTCTCTTGGCGTACCTGTCGAGATTGTGAAAATTTTGGGTTTGCAGGTTCATTTGATGTGTCCCTGTGGATGGGGTCGCGTCTGTATTGCCCCACGCCGGTACGTGCTGGTGTTGTATTTACATCCTGAAAGGAGGTCGACGTGCCGCATATGATCGCTCTTGCTTCTGCCATGGCTGATTCGATTTGTCCCGCCATTATGAGGGCTTTCTGCTGTGTAAGCTCCGGTTCCAAAAGCAACCGCTTACGTATACGAGCTGTAAGGGTTTTTTTTCCCCATGAGCTGATCTCGTATCATTTCATCAGAGAGATCATTAAACTCGCAATTAACCGCAATCTCACGTAAAGCAGCAACGAACTGAGCAGTGGATTCATCTGGACTTGGTAAGAATGCAGCAGGTGGTATAAGAGCAAACTGAGCCATCCTCATCGCCAATATGTTGTGCAGTAAAATCAGCCAACACGTAAATCCTTTGGCTCAACCGTTTAATGGCAACTCTCACCTCCTTCACTCCTCGACAATCCGCCAACGTCACTCTCAGTTCTGCCTCGTCAGTTCCGGCTCATCGTGCTCCCCCCTGTTATACACCCTCCTTAATCCTCCCATCGTGCACCTCATCCTATCTCCTCTCTTCGCTCCTCTCCATTGCCCTCTGCTTGAATAACAGCTCCCCCTCTGGAATCCCAAACTGTATGGTTTTCAAACATCCGTGGGCTCTGTTCCAACCGGACAAGTATTTCACTCTCTTATTCAGCACACTCCTCAATATCTCAAATATGCTCTCTCTCTCTCTCTTTCCTCTCATCACCCCCCCCCACACTCTTCCCACCCCCACCCCAAATCTTCTTCCTCCCTCCACCCACTTCCAGCTTTACCATTCCCATACCTCTACCCAGTCTCATCCTTTCCCTCTCCCTACCACTCCCTTCTCCCTCCTCCCCCATGACCCTACCTGCTCTCATTGTCTCCGCTCCCTGTCAAAGCTTCCCTCTCATCACTCCATCTCAATTCAGCCACCTCCTCCCTCTTCAATGCAAACATCACTCCATTTCCCCCCAAGCTTCCCCCTCACCATTCTCAAAATCTGCCCCTCACCCTTCTTCCTCAATTCTCCACTCTCACCCTTCTCCCCCAAATATCTTCTCTCACCCCTCCCCTTCAAATCTCACCCCCTCACCCCTCCCTTTCTAATCTTTCCCATCACTCCACCTTCTCAAAGCTACTTCCCACTCTGCCCAACCCTCGATTGTTGTTCCTGCTCCCACCTGCTCCCATCTTCACAATACCACAACCCAGTCTCATACTTCCCTTCTCCCTCCATGGCCGTGCCTGCTGTCATCGTCTCCCCTCTCCCGCTGAGCTTCCCTCGCACCCTCCCTCTCAAATCAGCCACCTCCTCCATCTTCAAAGCAAACTTCTCTCTCTCTCGCTCTCTCTCTCTCTTCCCCTCAAAGCTTCCACCTCACCCTTCTCAAAATCTCCCCCCACCCCAACCCTTCTCCCTCATTTCTCCCCCTCACCCCTCCCATTCAAATCTTCCCCCCTCATATCATATCCCTCATATCCAGAAGACTGCCTCCTTTCCGCACCCTCTCCCTTCAAACTCACTCCCCACCTCCTCCAATCTCCTACTTCCCTTTGCCTCCTCAATACTCCCCACTGCAACTCATCCCTTCACCACAAAGCCCTTTGTTCTCCTCCCCATCTGACCCTCTCCCTTAGCTCATCTGCAATACTACACACTCTGTCAACAACTCTCCCAACCTTCACCTCTCCTCCCTCATCCTTTCCACCACTCCCCTCCCTTGGAAACGAAGCCTCCTCCCTCCCTATTCCTTAACAGTGTGGACCTCAAACATCCGAGGCCTTCGCTTGAACCTGACTGATCTTTCTTCAGCAAAGGACTACTGCGACTCATTGGGACTGACGCAATCAGTCAACTTCCTGACCTGGTTCTCAGCCAACATGACTCCATCTCTTCTGGATATGATTTTGACAAATTTCCAAAAAAATGTCTGCTGTTGTTCTGCTCCAATCGGCTCATCTCACCATATGCTTGTTGAAGTGGACATGTCTCTGGCCATTATTGGAGAACCACCTCAGTGCTGACGGCACTGGAATTTCACTCAAGCCGACTGGCAGGGTCTTCAAGCAGTGATCAAACTTCTAGACTGGTCTCCCATTTCTACTCTCTCCGATGTCAACTCATCCTCGGAATTCTTTCAAAGAAATTTGCTCTCATGCACAAATTTATCCCATCTCATCTTCAGTTGTCATAACTTTCCTCCCATCCATGGTACACTGAAGATTGTGGCAAGGCAGTTGTCCTAAAACAACTTCATGGAAGGCAAATCCTACTGAAGGCAATCTCAGTTCCTTCCACAAAGCTCGGAACAAGTGTGTATCTACCCTCAGTGGAGCCAGGAAACAACATCTTTCCAATCTCATTTCTGAACTCTCAAACATGTCTCCCTCCTCCAAATTCTGGTGGCATCTGGTTAAGTCTGTTTCTGGTGTATGTTTCCCCTCCATCCACTCCCTTACCTCAAATGGCTACACAGCTGGCGCTGCATGCAAAAATGCTTAATGCCGAAACTCTGTGTTTGCTTAGAAATATTGTGTCCCAAACCCATCGCCTTCTGTACCCAGTCACACCCAGCTGTTTCTCGACTCAGATTCTGCAACCGGTCGAGACGGCATCAGCTCTCGTGTCCTAAAAACCTGCTCTGCTGCTCTTGCTCACCCTCTCTCTGTTCTATTCACCCTCATTTATTCAAGGCCATCTGCTTGGAAATCAGCAAATATTACCGCTCCGCATAAAAAGGTGAAAAAACAGGTCCCTACAACTAACTACAGGCCAATCAGCCTGCTCCCAATCATCAGCAAGGTCATGGACTCCATCATCGCTTCTGACATCAAATCCTTCCTCTTCTCCAATGGCTTGACTTCTGACAATCAATTTGGATTGAGACAAGGTCACTCCACCCTGGATATGCTGCATCTATTCTCCCAACAATGGATGGAGGTCCTATGTGCCAAACATGAGATCAGAGCCTTCTCGCTGGACATATCACGAGCTTTCGATATGGTCTGGCATCCCACACTGCTCACCAAACTCTTTTCTTATGGTATCCAAGGCAATCTCCACTCATTGCTCATGGACTTCCTCTCCTGTCACAGTCAATGCGTGGCTCTCAATATAATTATCTCATCCCCTCTTCCTGTCCAGGCTGGAGTTCCTCAAGGCAGTGTTCATGGCCCTGTGCTTTTTCTGGTTTTCATCAATGATCTCTCATATTCGCTGGAAAATCCTCTATCTCTTTGCAGATGACTCCACCATCTGCCATACCATCTCTCATCCCTCAGGTCAGCAAGCAGCAGCCTCTTCACTCTTGCAGATCTGGATAAAATCACAAGTTTGTCAAACACTTGGAATAGTTCTTTCAATCCTGACAAACCTCACACCCTCACCATGTCTCTCCAAAAGGACTGTCTGGAAAAATCCCCCCATCCACTTTCTCAACAATCCCCTTGAAGAACTCCTTTCATTCAAGCTTTTGGGTCTCATTATCTGCCACGATCTTTCCTGGGAAAGCCACATCTCCAAGCTGGCCTCCAAAGCCAGTTGCCGACTGGGCATCCTATGTCATGCAAAGTACTTCCTTGGCACACCTGAGCTTCTAACCACTGACAAAGCTTTCATCCACAGTCTGATTGAGTACTGCTCCCCCAACTGAAGTGGTGTTCTTGCCTCACGCCTAGCTCGACTTCACGCTGTGGAAACCAAGGCTTTTCGGATCATTGGTATCTCCAGCGATGAAGCTGAGTCTTTGTGGCTCTTACTCACTCATGGGAGGGAGGTTGGTGGTCTTTCTGTCTTCTGTCTCCTCTCTGGCCTTGCTCCCTATGCTATGTCTGTGATCTATCCCCCCTCATTTACTCAAGATCATCTGCCATCTGCTTGAAAATCAGCAAATATTACTGCCCTGCATAAAAAAGGTGCAAAAACAGATCCATGCAACTACCGAGCAATCGGCCTGCTCCCAATCATCAGCAAGGCCATGGAATCCATCATCGCTTCCAACATCAAATCCTTCCTCTTCTCAAATGACTTGATTGCCGACCATCAATTTGGATTTTGACCAGGTCACTCTACACTGGACATGCTGCTTCTGCTTTCCCAACAATGGATGGAGGTACTAAATGCCAAGAGATCAGAGCCATCTTCCCAGACATACATATCACGTGCTTTCGATATGGTCTGTCATCCCACACTGCTCACCAAACTCTTCCTATGGTACCCAATCCAATCTCCATTCATGCCTCACAGACTTTTTCTGCTATCACAGTCAACGTGTGGCCCTTAATGGAGTTCTTTCATCCCCTGTCCAGGCTGGAGTTCCTCAAGACAGTGTTCTGGGCCCTGTGTTTTTTCTGGTTTTCAACAGTGATCTCTTTGACTCTGGAAAATCCTTCTTATCTCTTTGCTGATGACTCCACCCTCTGCCGTACCATCTGTCATCCCTCAGATCGGCAAGCAGCAGCCGCATCACTCTTTGCAGATCTGGATAAAATCAGAAGCTGTTCCAATACTTGGAACATGTCTCTTAATCCTGACAAATCTCACACTCTCACAATGCCTCTCGGAAAGGACCGTCTGGAACCCCCCCCCCCCCCAATCTACTTTCTTAACAATTCTCTTGAAGTCCTTTCATTCAAGCTTTTGGGTCTCACTCTCTGCCATGATCTTTCCTGGGAAAGCCACATTTCCAAGCTGGCCTCCAAAGCCAATCGCTGACTGGACATCCTCTGTCGTGCAAAGTCCTTCCTTGGCACACCTGAGCTCCTGACCACATACAAAGCTTTCGTCCACAGCCTGAGGAAGTTCTGCTCTCCCCTCTGGACTGTTGCTCCCGCCTCACAACTTTCTCGGCTTTACACTGTGGAAACCAAGGCTTTTAGGTTCATTGGTATCTCCCACGATGTGGAGTCTTTGGGTCTATCACTGCAAGCAGGTCTGTGGTCTTTGTCTTCTACCATCTACTCTCCGGCCTCGCTCCCCCGCTCTATCTGAGAGATTTCCCAATATTACAAAATATAAATATATACGAGAGATATAACCCCCCCCCCCCCCAATGTTTCTGCAGGGCACTCAAGGTCTGCCAGCAACCCCCTTCTGGTAAAACTACCAAAATCAAGAATCACTGCTCACCTTCACTCTTTCATTCCTCTTTTTTCCGGCTTCTGGAACAAACTCCCACACTCTCTTCAATCCCATTCCTCCCTCCATCCATCCATCCATTGTGCCCATACTCTGTGCAGAGCGTTGGTGCTGCCTCAGCAGTCTCATTGGCTATTGGACACAATCCTGGACGGGTCACCACTCCGACACAGGATACCAGCAAGCTGGCACTCATTTTGCCGACCTCAGAAGGATGACAGGCAGAGTCAACCCCACCTGGTATTAATTCAACAGCTGAGTGGGATTTGAACTCAGGATCCTAGGATCCCAAGCCCACCACCCTAACTATTAAGCCAACACCAGGGATCCAGGCATATACTCCTTTCTCCAGGTCTTCAAAACAGCTGTTCACCACCATCTCTTATCTTCCCCTATCCAAAACCATGATCTTTTTTCTACCCCAGCTAATAAAAGTTAATAAGCATGTGACCATATTGGTGTCGGTTTAGGTCAACTAGCACTGGGCATGGAGAGATTCCATAACTCGGCACTCGTTGACTCGAAGACTAAGACGATAGTAAACGGTGCATGACCTCCAAAGCCCAGTGGTACAGCACCCTGGTTTCATTCCGCTTGGTTTGCAAGACGGATGTCAGAACGAAAAACTCATTGAACTTTTCCTTTGAATCCAGTGCAGTTTATCGCGCGGACCTGAGGGAAGGCAGTGTCCTCTCTATAAGCATTCTATCGACCCGTATCGGCAGGTAAATCCATTGTTCTCACAAAGATTCATACGAGAGCGTCACCCCAAAATTCCAGCCAATTTTTTTTTAGGCTGTAAATTTTGAAGTATAAGTTCAAGGTTATTGCAAGATTACATGGATCTCACATAATAGCGTGTCGCGCCGATGTCGTTATTTACTGATATACAGTATCTGGAGAATATCGAGTTCCTCTATTTATTACCTCCACAACCGAAGGTCTGTCTGTCTGTCTGTCTGTCTGTTTCTTTGTTTGTGTGAGAGCAGGATATCTCAAAACGTTGTGAACGGATTTGGACGAAACTTAGTGGAGAGGTTGGGTGTGTGACAAGGAAAAACTGAGTCGATTTTGGTGAAGATCGGATCCGAATCCGAGAATTGAAATATATATATTTTAAGCGATCCTTCACCATTGGCGGGATGGTGCCAAAAACGATGTACATCATGAGATCTGAAAAAGTTTTGGAAGTGCTATGACAAAACTAGGTGGATTAGGTGGCAAGAACGAGCCGATTAGATTTTGGTTCGGGTCCGGATTCAGATCCGGCCTATCAGTGGGTTACAAACCGTAAAATGGTCAGCTTGGCGGAGGTGTGCGCTCTCCTGAGTGCTGTTCCAGTTTTGATAAAATAATAAAAAATAGCGGCGTCCAAGTATACCAAGGGTCTTGTCATGGCACAGAAAGCTTCAAATAAACAAGGCAACCGAACTCAATCAAATTCTTGGTGATGTGGATGAAAAAAACGTAAAAAATGAAATCCACCATCAAAGTTTTGGAATTCTTACGAACACTTCCCCAAAATGAAAAACAAACTTTGTTTGGAGAAAGACATTTTGCATTCCTCAAAGAGGTTAACACTTCCATGTGCATTGTGTTAAGGATACTTCAGAAGGAAGACTTCTGTGCTGCGACGAAAAGGTCAGTTGAGCACTCGATGAAGTACATTGAAGAGGATGCAGATTATGTAGAATATCATGTGATATCAATACCATTTGTTAATGGTGCTATATGTATGTATCTTGCATGTAAGGGGGGGGGGGACGGTACGGTACCTTTAGGGTAACCCTTAGAGACAAAGTAACTCACATGAACCTTGAACTTGCTGATCAGAAAGCAAACATTGGATGGAGTGAGTTCAAATCAAATGAAATAGATTATTACAAACTAGCAGGTACCCGCAGAAATTCCATGTAATGTAAAATGTGACGTCAACAATATTATGCAAAGAACAGTTAAATATGTCGTGGGAATTTAATCTTGCTGAGCTATGTGCCCCCTAAAGATGCTCCTCGATTAAATCACCCACTTACCCACAACCCCACGTCCTCAAACATCTCCAACCCACCCCATCCCAAGTCTTCAAACCGCTCCCCAAGACATCTCCAAATCCCCTCTCCACTCCTTGGCTTCAACCCCCCTCCCAAACCAAAGTCCTCAATCCCCACCGCCCCCCCCCCCACAACCAAAGTCCTCAATACCCCCCACCACAACCAAAGTCCTCAACCCACCTCTCCCAACAATCTGTCCATCTCTGACCCACCCACTCCCTGCCCCCCTTCCCCCCTCTCCCACCACACACACAGATACTCTCTACCCTCCCCCCTCCCTCTTTCTTCACATCCTTACCAACATGGCATTCTTACATCATTAATGATTATTTTTTCATTACCTCATTAAATGGTGGTAGGTGTGAAGTGACCATGACACAACATCCAATTCACAATTTGTGGTCTCAAGTGATTGTGTCGCCAAATTTTGTTAATGAATGATCTTTAATTAATTGTCTTCTTCATGACGCATCTATGTCTGTATTGGTATAGTGATGGATCCGGCGTCGGGGGGGGGGGGGGACCACGAGGGAGGGTTCCTCTCCAGACTCACTGGAAATCACAGGCAGTCACACTCGAATAACTTCAGGTCGATAATCGACCGCGAACACCAATAACCACATCACGTGACTTAGGGTCCTCCGTCTAACAACCGTTTACCTAAGGAAACGTGACCTTCTTATCGGAGAAAAGGCAAATAATATTTACAAAAGAAGACACAATGCAGAGTTATCCTGAAAATTATTATACAGTCTTAACTTACGCTATGACAGGTGCCATCACGCGCGCGCGCGCGCACGCACACACACACACACACACACACACACACACACACACACACACACACACACACACACACACACACACACACACACACACACACACACACACAACCCACGGAAAATTAGAGATAGCCCAGAGAGATAGAAGCAGTTGAGGGTTAATGACCTCTCAATACCTGGCGCAGCTGGCAGACCTGCACACCCCAGAACGCTTGGGAAAGGGGAGGAGGGAGAAATACTGAGGGTGTCTTGGGTGCGTGTTTGAGAGGTGCAAGTGTAATGTGACATGGGGTGCAGCATAGTGTAAGAGGAAGAATGTGAGGTGTAAGTCAGTTCGGTTCACTCTTGAGTTTGCTCTTGGGTTTTGCTCTGAAAAGAACAGTTGGTTGGGCTTGCCCACATTGATTGCCCTTTTGTGTCCACAGTAGATGAGAGATAGATGGTAGAAGAAAGATGCGTGAGAAAAAAAAATCCTATCATAAATCATGTAAGAGTCTGTATGTGTAAGTGTCACTGCAGGAAGCAGCTCAAATGAGCGACGTTGAAATGGAAGCAGTTCCAGCTCGCAGCAGCAATGCGTGACCCCATGACTGGTCACGCTGACTCGATACTTGTCCTTGTGCCGCCTGTCTCCCTGGCGAGGTCCGATGTTTGGCGAGCTCTGGCGTTTTCGGCTTAGCTCTGTCCCTGGTGATCTCTCGGCGATACTCTCCAGCTCTGTCCCCATCGATACTGCTGCTGCCTGGCAATATTCCCTGCTGCTCTGAAATGAGCCACGTTCATTCCTTTTATGAGCCCCGGATGAAGGGATAAGCCAAACATCGGATCAAAAGAGGCTGTTAACGAAATTGAGCTTCTCTATTGATCCATAGCGGTCATAGCCACACCTCACCAGGTCCTGAAGGCAAAAAAAACAGCTCAGTCACTTGCTAACGGAGCCATGCGTAACACCTCCGACCTTTACGTGGGGCAATGGTTTTTGGAGGCACTGTCTGGACCCAAATGTGTGCTGGCCTTCCTTCAAACATAGGATTTTAGGGAAATCCATGCGCTTCCCATACGTCTTTAAAAGAGCTCCAGCACACGTTCGCGCTTCGAGTTATGCCCTGATATAACCCGACTTTTGCCTCCTCCGCGTCCCTCGAGGCTTTGGTGAGTGTAGGATGAGTATGTGGCATTTGAGGCGGTTGTAGAGTAGCAGGAGCACATTGTGGCGTTTGTAATGAGGTAGGATTGTAACGTGGCGTTGTGGGGAAGAGGTTGAAGTTCTTTGTAATGAGATTGCAAATAATCCATCCATCCATTGGGACCATACTGTGTGCAGAGTGTTGGTGCTGCCAAAGCAGTCTCCTGGACTATCGGGAACAATCCAGGACGGGTCGCCACTCCGACGCAGGATACTAGCAAGCTGGCACTCATTTTTACCAACCTCGGAAGGAAGACCTCACCTGGTATTAATTCAACAGCCGAGGGGGATTTGAACTCAGGATCCTAGGATCCCAAGCCCACCACCCTGACCATTAAGCCAACACCAGGCATATGTGAATAATGGTCGCGTTTGTAATACAAAATGTAAGTGTGGCTTGTTGCGGGGAATTTTAGTAGTCGTATGAAGTCGTATGAAAAAAGGATTCTGGCTACCAGACCATGCATCCAATCAGGTTGAAAATTAAAACACATATCCCCTATGACGACTGGACCATAATGATGAAGTTTCAGGTCGATTGATGAAGCGGTTCAAGAGAAAGAATTGTTTAAAGATTTTTGCTCAATCCAATATGGTCACCATGCGATGTGATTTATCTATTATTTGTGAATACCCTGGAATCCCCAAGGCTTGTAGAACATCTGTGTGAAGTTTCCCCTCGATCTGTGCAAATGTTCTGGAGGAGAGGATTTTAAAAAGTTTTAGGGTAAATCAATATCGCTACCTAACCTTGTGACCCATGATGTCGTATGTGTGAACGGTTTGTTCCTCATGTGTCGGCGGTCATACTTGTAAAGTTTCACCTTGATCTGTTCAGCCATTTCAGAGAAGATTTTTGAAGGTTTTTATTTTTGAAACAATATAGCTGTCGAATTTATCCAACCAAAGTGTTCTAGTTTTGTATTTTTAATTAATTTTCCGGAGTTATAGATTTTGTTTTTTACTTGGTAAATGTGTTTTTTTGTGAGTTAGGATGTGTAAATACCCAAGGTTCAAATAGTCTGATTTAATAATAATCTATGCTAATAAAAGGCAAAAGGCAATGAGTGTGTGTGTGTGTGTGTGTGTGTGTGTGTGTGTGTGTGTGTGTGTGTGTGTGTGTGTGTGTGTGTGTGTGTGTGTGTGTGTGTGTGTGTGTGTGTGTGTGTTATTGGTTGTTGGTTGATATCTCCATATTCAAGTTTCAGTATGTGGAATGGAGCCCTCCCAGGTCTCAAAGGATCCACCTCCGTGTGTGTGCGTGTCATTATTTTTGTGTATTAATTACGTACGTCTATTCATTAATAACGCACTATTAGAATGTACCCTTTGACCCTTTCGATTGCTGAGACCTTTTCAACCTTTGAAGACAATGAGGACCCAAAAGACCCAGATGACCCAAAAGTTCTCAAAGACCCATGAGATGTAAAAGGTCCCAAAGAGCCAAAAGACTCATAAAATCCCAAGGATGCAAAAGACCCAGAAGACCTCAAAGACCCCTATTTAACGGCAGCAAGCGCTTATCTGCCGTTAGATGTTTGCTAATCGTAGTATCGGCGGTTCGTTGGATGTCATACGCAGACATAGACACATGTAGTAGTGTTTGTACAGAAGCCTTCAGCCATTTATTCATTCCCAAAGAATCCTCGAGAAAGTTCTTTAATCGCTTTGTAAAGCTCCGTGAAAGCTCCGAAAGCTCCATGAAACTATAAAAGAATGATGTTGCTTGGTGAAAACAATACTTCAGAAATGCATTACAGTTCCACGATAAATCAAATACAAATAATAAATCAAACGAACAAGAAACAGACCTCAAATGGTGTTGAAATACCTTATGCAAATGGCACAAATGTACGTGACATGCAATGTGCTTACATGAAAACACGTACAAAATACATTCCAATCTTTCTTACTACATGAAGTCTTACAATTAGCTACAGAGAGAGAGATATACTGACCACTTTAATCCTCCTTAACGAGGAGCGCTTGTATGTACGTAGATCAAGCGTAGAATGGGCCTGGTCACACCGATGGCCTCTTGGCTCGATATGAACCTCGCAACGCAGTATAAGCTTTACAACACAATGTGAGCTTCGCAGAGAGCCTAAGCTTTTGGCTTTCCAGGATGCATCGGCATCAATTCTGAGCTGCACCCAGAACCTTTGCTCTGAGCTTTGCCCAGAACATCCGCTCAGAACATTAATGGTCATGAACATGAACAGAATCAGGACAAAAATCCATTGGCATTCCCATGTTTTAAATGCATGCTACGTTAGGGTATATAAAGCAGCATAATACGTCCTTCCACCATGGCATCACATTCTAATTACAAAATAAATAACAAAAACATTGATAACATAGTATCAAAGCATATATTAATTAATACTAATAATAGTTACAACAACAATAATAATAGTCGTATCATATGGCAATAATCATAACGAACATGTAATCCCCGTGCTGCCCCAGAGCACATCAAGGCTTGGTGAAAGGCAAGCTATTGCTCAAGCAGTATAGCAGGTGGAGTATGCAACAAGGCTGTGAAGACCAATGAAAATTTGGTCGATTGGACCAATGGGCCCACCAGTTATTCAAACAAAGGTCAAAGATGTAGGGAAAGTTTCACGTGATCAATTCTTGTGACCATCCCAACCTTGTTGACCTACTTTTTGGAGTAACATCCCCACATCCTCATGCATTTTAAAAAAAAAATTTTTGTTGCTTATTTCTTTACTTTTTCAGAAATATACAGTGCCTATAGAAAGTCTACACCCCCTTTCAAAATTTTCACCTTTCGATGCCTTCTAGCCTGGAACTAAATTACATTAACTCAGAAGTTTTCCACTTGTATTTACACATCGTAACCCACAACTTCCAAGTGAAAAACAAATTCAACAAATTTCAGAAAATTAATGAAGAATACAAAACTAGAATATCTTGGTTGGATAAGTGTCTCCTCCCCTTATAATAGAAATTATAAATGACCTTCAAAATCACCAATCACCTTCAAAATCACACACAAGTTAATTGGCTTCCACCTGTGTTAAATTGTTGTGATTCTGATTATTTCAGAATAAAATCAGCTGCTCCTGGAGGTTTCCTCTGTTGGGTAGTGCATTTCACAGCAAAAACTCAACCATGAGGACCAAGGAGCTTGCAAAAGACCTCCGGGCTAAAACTGTGTAAAGGCACAGATCAGGGGATGGGTATAAAAATACTTTAAAGGCCTTGAATATCCCTTGGAGCACAGACAAAACAATCATTAAGAAGTGTAAGGTGTATGGTTCCACCAAGACCCTGCCTAGATCAGGCCGTCCCTCCAAAATGGTTGACTAAGCAAGAACGAGACTGATGAGAGAGGCCACCAAGAGGCCACTGGCAACTTTGAAAGAGCTACATGCCTTTATGGCAAAGACTGGTCACTGTGTGTATGTGATAACGATATCCCAAGCACTCCACAAGTCTGGCTTGTATGGTAGGGGGAGGGGGGGGCAATAAGGAAGCATTACTCAAAAAAGCCCACTTTGAGTCCCGTTTAAGGTATGCAAAAAAACCACTCCAGAGATACTGGAGCCATGTGGCAAAAAGTTTTCGGTCTGACGAAACCAAGATGGAACTTTTTGGCCTAAATGCAAAATGTTACGTTTAGCACAAACACACAGAGCATATCACCCAAACAACACCATCCCGACTGTGAAGCATGGTGGTGGCAGCATCATGTTACGTGGATGTTTCTCACCAGCAGGGACTTGGGTACTTGTTCGGATGGATGGAGCAAAATACAGAAAAATGCTGGACGAAAACCTGCTGCCCTCTGGAAAAAAGCTCATATTGGGATGGAAGTTCACCTTTCAGCATGACAATGACCTGAAGCACACAGCCAAAGCTACACTGGAGTGGTTAAGGAAAACAAAAAGATAAATTTCCTAGAATGGTCCAGTCAGAGCATTGACCTAAATAGAATCGAAAATCTGTGGCATTACTTGAAGATTGCTGTCCATCAACACTCCCCAGTCCCCACGCACCTTGACTGAGCTTGACATATATATATATATATATATATATATATATATATATATATATATATATATATATATATATATATATATATATATATATATATATATTGTTGCGGATTTCGCGCCCGCCGGCGTGCTGACGGCCACGTAACTCGAATCGCGGCACGTCGCCCACCGGACGGACAATCCAGTCGTGACCCTCTCGGACTAACGCCGGGAACCAGTCACGGGTGGACCTTTCGGTCTCACCGCGATCGAGCCAATCAGCCCCCGCGTGGGATAGGGTTGCTCGCCAAATTCGACCTACCTAAGTACCCACGCGGAGGGTAGACCGGGCGATCGCACCTCGCCGCAGGTCGACTTCGGACACGGGCCACTTAAGCGACCCGTTCCGTACTATCAGAATAACCGAGCGGTGTTATCGTCGACCTCGACGGTTCGATTAATTATCGGGCGTATTCAGCCTACTATCAACCCTTTACGTGAAGCAAGATGAGGATTCAATGGGAGAAAAAGACGAAGCGAAGCGGGAGAACAGTTCAATAATAAAGCACATTTATTCGCGGCACACGGGAAGCACACATTCAATTCCACCAAAAGCACACAAAAAAAAAAGAAAACACAATTCCATTTACACAAAAAGCAAATGTAAAAGCGAAGACAATGCAGAGCTAATACCGACTACCGAGCACACGGCAACACTTATACAATTCTACTTCACAGACGGCGCCGACAACACATACCCAAAACCAAGGAAAAGAATACCCCCAAGAATGAGGCGGGCCTGAGGCCGAGACCGGGTCGCGCCTACCCGTCTGGTGATGAGACGCGGAGCGGCGATGGCGCCCCAACCCAGCGGGCTTCGCGGACAGTGTCTGGCAGGGGGTGGGAAAGGGGCCCCCTTGGTCGCACTATCTCAGCGTGGGGGGAAACAGGAGGGGGTTGCTGATGCTCGGGGTATAGAGGATCTTTATTATCCCTGGTGTGCGTCTCCACCTCGGCCAGGTCGCGCTGTCGGCCTCCCTCGGGTGCAGCTCCCTGCACGACGCGAGCACCCCCTCGTCTGGTGTCGCCGCCTTTCCACAGCTCGTCCCCTCCGTTCCGACTCCAACGCACACGACGAGCAGCTCCACCGCCCGCGAAGTCTTGACCCTCTGCTTCCGACTCTCCTACTCTCCGCCTCTGGACTTTCCGACCCTCGACTCTCCCTTCTGGACTCCCCCGACTCTCCTCTTTCTGACTGACGAACACGGTCCTTTTATCCCCCCGTAGCTTCGCCTTTGACCCCCTCCCTTTGACCTTTCACCTCGCTCCCCATTGGCCCGAGAAAAAGTGGGCGTGAAGGCTTTTTGATCCACAAATTTGCATATATCGATCGTCCTGGAGGCGGGGCCAAATCGCCCCTCGCTCACCGATTGGACGGCAAAAAGTGGGCGTGTGTCGTTTTTGATCCGTTTTTGAAGCACAAAATCCGTGATTTTGTACACGCTGTTCGACGCGCGCTCTGCACGAGTCCAACACCGGTACCCACAGCGGGGCAAGAACGGTGGCGATGCTACGGTTGCGAGGTGTGACGGGAAGGTCGTGGTGGTTGTGGTGAAGCGGCGTTGTGGTTGGTGGTTGATGTTGTGGTTGTGGTGGTAATCATGGCGGTTGGTCCAAAATAAAGATAGTAAAAGAAAAACGGCTATCCTGAAGAGTCGCAGCACGCATAAATGACATGTATTCCCACTAGACAACGGGTTTGGGCCTAACTACACATATACTTGCCGAGATACCTCACCGAAGGGACCTGAATGGTGGTTTGCGAATTTGGTAACCACAACACTACCCCCTCCCCTTTTTACAGACTCGTCCCGAGTCGTCAAATTTTCGTGTGCCATCATGTGTAGTTTTCCCCTAGTACATTTTACCTACGGATCCCTGAGTGCGACATTCATGGTATTCGTGTCCCCAAAATAAATAACCTGAGGGCTGCGTAACTACCTAAACAAACTCACTCACACGGACGACTTAAATAAAATTGCCGGCGCTAAGACATACATGCCGGGGGCGCACTCATATTTACAGTACATCTTAACCTTAACTTACAAATTTTACACTAAACCATGGCCCAGGATCATTGAACTCTGCAAAAGAAAACAGTTAGCAGGGAGCCAGGCTGCCCGCATGCAATCTCTGGCTCAAAACAATGCAGGTGACAGGGAACGTGGCTGGCTGCTCACACGCAGTCCAAGGCCTTCCCTTTTGAACTGAACGCAGTGAACCACAACGGTGCATGGGCTGCACAACGCAGTCTCCGTGCCAGCTCAAGTGGCACACGCAATGAGCACAACGAATGGATGCATGAACACAAACACGGTGCACGGGCCGCCACTGCAGGCCCGTGTTGTCGCTGCCAACAGGGCAGTTCTTGCAGCTTGCAAACTGTTGCTTTGCGGATCCTGGCGCACATGGAAATGAACAGGGTGGGGGGGGGGTAAAGCAAAAATTGAACGGGGCTGGTGAACATGGGCAGTGGGCATGGCATGGCAAAGGCAGCAGGCAAACACAGCCCGCAGAAGAAGGCCGCTGCAGGCAAACACAGCCGGCAGACGAACTGGCCGGCACAGGCCTCGAAGAAAAACAGCCAGCCGGCAGACGATCCAGCCGGCACAGGCCTTGCAGCTTAGCAGCTGCAGATGAAGCTGGCCGGCCTCCGCCTTGAAGCAAAACACGGCCAGCCGATGAACTGGCCAGCCTTTGCCGTTCAGTCGAGGTTGGTGGAGGGAGTGCGGTTGTGCTGGCCACTTGGAAGGCGGGCTCGGACCTACCTACCTGTCTCCCTCCCACCTATCGCCTTTGCCTGTCACTGTACATACCCACTCCCTTAATTTGTCAAACCCCAATTTAGCCCCAACTTATTTTTTTGTTGTTTTTATTTTTACTTCCCCACTATAAATCGTCCCCTAACCCCCTTTATCGTCTTTGTTCGGCTAACCTATCCTGTCACCTAGCCTACTCCCAACCCCTACGTTCCCTTCCCGGAGGGGAATAAGGGAGAGCTAGCGTCCTGTGTCGAGGCCCAACTCAAGCCTCAGAATGGCCTCCCCAGAGTTCGGCGATCTTAACACCAAGTGGGTCCAGCGGCCCACAACGACAGCGAGGGGATGGATGGTGCGGAGGGGTACATCTCCTAATCTACCCTAACCATTTAACTGTTAAACTACCCCGGGGCTTTCAACAAGCGCCTCTCGCTTAAACTATTGGTTCTAACAACCCAGATTCCCGTCGCCTGTGTTGGTGTCCTTACAATTTCGGGCCTCGCCCCCAATTTTCTCTCCGTGCCCTCACACGGTCTCCTGGCTGTGACACGTGGCTCCCTTTGGCAGGCACGACCCTCTGCCGATTCTCCCGCTATGGCACCCCGGGCACTACACTGCCTCCGAGCCTACCAGCTCCCTAACACCGGGGAGTGCCCCCTATGGCACCTCCCCTGAAACGCACACGTGGCAGGCCGGCCTCCCGGGCCCCTTTCCGAGGGTCACCCGTGCCCACAACACTGCCCACGCGGCTAATGGCGCCCCGGGCCCCCGCACCAAGCAGGCGCACCCGTGCCCACTACGCTATCCCGGCCCCCCATGGGCCCTTGGCCTACCGCGGCCGACTAGCCTGGTGCCCGGGGTACCCACTCAGCGATACTCACCTTTCGCAGCCACACTCCCAAGCCCGTCAACAGGGCTCCTGCACCCCTCCAAATGGGTTTCGAGCCTACCTTCCCACCAACAACAAAACGACCTCCATTTTTCAATTTAACTAACCCAGCTAACTCACTCTACACTGACCCCGGGGTCCCTTGGGCGGGAGTCACTCCTCCCCCCAATCACTCATCGCACCATGCATTCCCCATTCACTCCATACACACAGACCCGCTGGCCTCACTCACTCACCATGTACTCACCTCACAACTCTCCAACTCTTCAACACACACACCGCTGAACTCTGCCATCCTTCTAACTGCACCCCCTAACTAACTCGTGCTCCCACGTCGTCCCTTAAACTACAGCACGTTCCTTTTAACCTACGTAGCAAAACTACGTCCCCTCTACACATCCAAAGTCTGTCTCTGTCTCCAAAATAATCCCATTTTATTTCCCAACCTAAATCTGCCTACAATCCCTCTAAGTAATCCATTCCACGGACTCCATGAGGACTTACCCCTGCCCCATGAAGTCGGTCTAGCTAAGCTAACCCTTCCCCCTAACTAGTTTCCATCCTGTGCCCAGGTAAGGGGGTCTTTCACCCCTTGCCCAGGAATCCTTTGCACCCGAAAGTGAGGCTTGCTTTTTCCTTTTTTTTTTTTTCCATACGCACCACCTGCGCGGCAACTCAGAGCTCGCGCCCTTTACACCTGCCCGTGACGTCATGCAGCTGCACGTGTTCCTCGTCCCTCCTTGGACGGTGCCATCCGGCAGAGATACCCCTCCTGCCGGATTCCAACCCCACGTGCAGCCATGACGTCACCGTGCGCAGAAAAAAAAACAAGCCCCACGTCTCGAGGGGTTCCCCACGCGAACACATGTGCTTTGCCCGTTGGAGCTTAACACACACGATCGCGTGGAGAACCCGTCCGGTCCAAATCCATTTACCTGCCTAAACTTTGTCCGTCCGCGGGATCGGCAAATCCACCGCGTGCGTTTCCGGACCGGGACTTCACTCTCGCAAGCGAGCACGTGGCGGTCTCGTGCGTTGCACAGCACGAACCGCGTGCTCACTGCTGGGTGAACCCGGCACGGTCCCCGAAACAACTACAGCCGCTACTCGGCTTTCTCTCCTCTGTCGCCGTCTCCGTCTCCATTCCACACACGCATACCTGCGTGTAACGACGCACACAGTCCACACCATTAAACTCACCCCGGGAGACGCGGCTGCGTGCTCCCGCATGCCAACCGACATCTCCCTCACATACCGCTCTCTCACACACACGGTCTCCCTTGCACACAGCGACCTTGCACACGGCCGTTCACTCACGCGTGCGGGGGCACTCACCCGCGGTTCCTCACTCGCACTCCGTGCCTCATCCACACACGCGGGGGCACTCACCCGCGGTACCTCACTCATACACACGGCGACACTCATACACGCGGTCTCTTCCACACAACGTCCCTCACTCATACACGCGGGGGCACTCAACCGCGGTGCCTCATCCACACACCGTGCCTCACTCATACACGCGGGGGCACTTAACCGCGGTGCCTCATCCACACACGCGGGGGCACTCACCCGCGGTTCCTCACTCATACTGGCCGTTTCACTCACACACACGGCCTCTTCCATACACGGTGCCTCATCCACACACGGCGTGCTGGGAAGCACGTACTCTGGCACCATCGCCACCACACCACTCACACACGGGGTCGCTTCCACACACGGGGACGCACTCACGCCTTGCACCACACACACAGGGACAACCACACTGGGGATTCGAGTCCCCACAAGGGTCTCCGGGGCCTCTATACCCCCCAAGCTCTCCGTGCACCTGTCCACAGCACTCGTCCCCTCAACCTCGCGAAGCACGACCGAACTCACCTGGTCGTGATCCGCCTCAAGGGGGCAGACTCCCTCCCCTCGTTCCTGGAGGAGGCCATCCAGGTGCTCGCACTGGGTCTCTACCCAGTCCGCCAGCTCACCCTCACTATCCTCCACTACCTCCGTGTGTGTGTGTGCGTCACTTACCCCGTCTTCCTCGTGTAGTCTTTCCTCTATTTTTTCTATCTCCCGTGTCTCTCCCAACTCTTCACCCTTTACCTCCCTTGTCTCAACTATTATTTCCTTTGTCACGGCCTTCATGCCCGCCTGCAGGCATCGGCCCATGTTCTGCGTCTCACCCCGGAACTTTTTCATCTCTTCCCTCATTTGCTGTGTATTCGCATCCATTTTTTCGATCATTTGTTTGTTCATGCCTTTCATTTCGTTTGTATTTGCATCCATTTTTTCGATCATTTTCGCATTCATCTTGGCGTTCATTGCCGCCAGCATGGCGCATAGCTGGGCCATGTTGGATGCACTCAGCTGAGCCGTTTCGGCAAGGGTTGGGGAGGGGTTTTGGTGGAGAGGGGGGGGGAAGGTGTCATACACCGCGGCCGCTGCCGCACCCATTTCGGGCTCTGGGTTCAGTTGGGCGAGTCCGTGTTCCTGCACAATCAACATTTCCTGCTCGGGGATTCCATCCTGGACCATGGATCCTACACATTCTACATCCATTTCTAATACCCCCGGCTCCCGCTCGCCTTGAGACGCCATCTTGCTTCTCGTGAAGGGTTAATTTGCTCGCTCGTAATTTGGAGGGAATCGGGGGTCGCTTCTCTCACCCCTGGACCGATTCCCGTGAATTTAGCCGGAGACAGGAGAGCCCGTTTTCCTGTTCTCCGATACCAGTGCCGCGAGGAGGGCGATGAATTTGTATCGCACGACCTGACACCAGTGTTGCGGATTTCGCGCCCGCCGGCGTGCTGACGGCCACGTAACTCGAATCACGGCACGTCGCCCACCGGACGGACAATCCAGTCGTGACCCTCTCGGACTAACGCCGGGAACCAGTCACGGGTGGACCTTTCGGTCTCACCGCGATCGAGCCAATCAGCCCCCGCGTGGGATAGGGTTGCTCGCCAAATTCGACCTACCTAAGTACCCACGCGGAGGGTAGACCGGGCGATCGCACCTCGCCGCAGGTCGACTTCGGACACGGGCCACTTAAGCGACCCGTTCCGTACTATCAGAATAACCGAGCGGTGTTATCGTCGACCTCGACGGTTCGATTAATTATCGGGCGTATTCAGCCCACTACCAACCCTTTACGTGAAGCAAGATGAGGATTCAATGGGAGAAAAAGACGAAGCGAAGCGGGAGAACAGTTCAATAATAAAGCACATTTATTCGCGGCACACGGGAAGCACACATTCAATTCCACCAAAAGCACACAAAAAAAAAAGAAAACACAATTCCATTTACACAAAAAGCAAATGTAAAAGCGAAGACAATGCAGAGCTAATACCGACGACCGAGCACACGGCAACACTTATACAATTCTACTTCACAGACGGCGCCGACAACACATACCCAAAACCAAGGAAAAGAATACCCCCAAGAATGAGGCGGGCCTGAGGCCGAGACCGGGTCGCGCCTACCCGTCTGGTGATGAGACGCGGAGTGGCGATGGCGCCCCAACCCCGCGGGCTTCGCGGACAGTGTCTGGCAGGGGGTGGGAAAGGGGCCCCCTTGGTCGCACTATCTCAGCGCGGGGGGAAACAGGAGGGGGTTGCTGATGCTCGGGGTATAGAGGATCTTTATTATCCCTGGTGTGCGTCTCCACCTCGGCCAGGTCGCGCTGTCGGCCTCCCTCGGGTGCAGCTCCCTGCACGACGCGAGCACCCCCTCGTCTGGTGTCGCCGCCTTTCCACAGCTCGTCCCCTCCGTTCCGACTCCAACGCACACGACGAGCAGCTCCACCGCCCGCGAAGTCTTGACCCTCTGCTTCCGACTCTCCTACTCTCCGCCTCTGGACTTTCCGACCCTCGACTCTCCCTTCTGGACTCCCCCGACTCTCCTCTTTCTGACTGACGAACACGGTCCTTTTATCCCCCCGTAGCTTCGCCTTTGACCCCCTCCCTTTGACCTTTCACCTCGCTCCCCATTGGCCCGAGAAAAAGTGGGCGTGAAGGCTTTTTGATCCACAAATTTGCATATATCGATCGTTCTGGAGGCGGGGCCAAATCGCCCCTCGCTCACCGATTGGACGGCAAAAAGTGGGCGTGTGTCGTTTTTGATCCGTTTTTGAAGCACATAATCCGTGATTTTGTACACGCTGTTCGACGCGCGCTCTGCACGAGTCCAACACCGGTACCCACAGCGGGGCAAGAACGGTGGCGATGCTACGGTTGCGAGGTGTGACGGGAAGGTCGTGGCGGTTGTGGTGAAGCGGCGTTGTGGTTGGTGGTTGATGTTGTGGTTGTGGTGGTAATCATGGCGGTTGGTCCAAAATAAAGATAGTAAAAGAAAAACGGCTATCCTGAAGAGTCGCAGCACGCATAAATGACATGTATTCCCACTAGACAACGGGTTTGGGCCTAACTACACATATACTTGCCGAGATACCTCACCTAAGGGACCTGAATGGTGGTTTGCGAATTTGGTAACCACAACAATATATATATATATATATATATATATATATATATATATATATATATATATATATATATTGTATATATATATTTATGTATGTACACAGATATATATATATATATATATATATATACATATATATATATATATATATATATATATGTATATATATATATATATATATATATATATATTGTTGCGGTCTTCGCGCCCGCCGGCGTGCGACGGCCACGTAACTCGAATCGCGGCGCGTCGCCCACCGGACGGACAATCCAGTCGTGACCCTCTCGGACTAACGCCGGGAACCAGTCACGGGTGGACCTTTCGGTCTCACCGCGATCGAGCCAATCAGCCCCCGCGTGGGATAGGGTTGCTCGCCAAATTCGAACTACCTAAGTACCCACGCGGAGGGTAGACCGGGCGATCGCACCTCGCCGCAGGTCGACTTCGGACACGGGCCACTTAAGCGACCCGTTCCGTACTATCAGAATAACCGAGCGGTGTTATCGTCGACCTCGACGGTTCGATTAATTATCGGGCGTACTCAGCCCACTACCAACCCTTTACGTGAAGCAAGATGGGGGTTCAATGGGGAAAAAGACGAAGCGAAGCGGGAAACAGTTCAACAATAAAGCACATTTATTCGCGGCACACGGGAAGCACACAAATACAATTCCACCAAATGCACACAAAAAAAGAAAACACACTTCCATTTACACAAAAAGCAAACATAAAAGTGAAAACACAGTGCAGAGCTAATACCGACTACCGAGCACACGGCAACACTTATACAATTCTACTTCACAGACGGCGCCGACAACACATACCCAAAACCAAGGAAAAGAAATACCCTCAAGAATGAGGTAGGCCTGGGGCCGAGACCGGGTCGGGCCTACCCGTCTGGTGATGAGACGCGGAGCGGCGATGGCCCCGCAACCCGCGGGCCTCGTGGACAGTGCCTGGCAGGGGGTGGGAACGGGGCCCCCTTGGTCGCACTATCTCAGCGCGGGGGGAAACAGGAGGGGGTTGCTGATGCTCGGGGTATAGAGGATCTTTATTATATGCGACGAGCGTCTCCACCTCGGCCAGGTCGCGCTGTCGGCCTCCCTCGGGTGCAGCTTCCTGCACGACGCGAGCACCCCCTCGTCTGGTGTCGCCGCCTTTCCACAGCTCCGTCCCCTCCGTTCCGACTCCAACGCACACGACGAGCAGCTCCACCGCCCGCGAAGTCTTGACCCTCTGCTTCCGACTCTCCTCTTCTTGACTCTCCTTTGCGACTCTCTCTCCTTTTGCGACTCCGACTCTCGTTCTGCTGACTCTCTCGTTCTGACTCTCTCGTTCCGACTTTTACGACTCCTTTGACTGACGAACACCGTCCTTTTATCCCCCCCGTAACTTCGCCTTTGACCCCCTCCCTTTGACCTTTCACCTCGCTCCCCATTGGCCCGAGAAAAAGTGGGGGTGAAGGCTTTTTGATCCACAAATTTGCATATATCGATCGCCCTGGGGGCGGGGCCAATTCGCCCCTCGCTCACCGATTGGACGGCAAAAAGTGGGCGTGTGTCGTTTTTGATCCGTTTTTGAAGCAGAAAATCCGTGGTTTTGTACACGCTGTTCGACGCGCGTTCTGCATGAGTCCAACACCGGTACCCACAGCGGGGCAAGAACGGTGGCGATGCTACGGTTGTGAGGTGTGCGTGAAGGTCGTGGCGGTTGTGGTGAAGCGGTGGTTGTGGTTGTAATTGTGATGGTAATCCTGGCGGTTGGTCCAAAATAAAGATAGTAAAAGAAAAACGGCTATCCTGAAGAGTCGCAGCACGTATAAATGACATGTATTCCCACTAGACAACGGGTTCGGGCCTAACTACACATGTACTTACCGAGATACCTCACCTAAGGGACCTGAATGGTGGTTTGCGAATCTGGTAACCACAACAATATATATATATATATATATATATATATATATATATTTATATAAATATATTTATATTTATATACATACATACATACATACATATATACATACATATATATATTTATATGTATGCGTACATATATATATATATATATATATATATATATATATATATATATATATATATAAATATATATATATATATATATATATATATATATATATATATATATATATATATATATATATGTATATATATTGTTGTGGTTACCAGATTCGCAAACCACCATTCAGGTCCCTTAGGTGAGGTATCTCGGTAAGTGCATGTGTAGTTAGGCCCAAACCCGTTGTCTAGTGGGAATACATGTCATTTATACGTGCTGCGACTCTTTAGGATAGCCGTTTTTCTTTTACCATCTTTATTTTGGACCAACCGCCATGATCACAACCACAACATCAACCACCGACCACAACCACCGCTTCACCACAACCGCCACGACCTTCACGTCACACCTCGCAACCGTAGCATCGCCACCGTTCTTGCCCCGCTGTGGGTACCGGTGTTGGACTCATGCAGAACGCGCGTCGAACAGCGTGTACAAAATCACGGATTTTGTGCTTCAAAAACGGATCAAAAACGACACACGCCCACTTTTTGCCGTCCAATCGGAGAGCGAGGGGCGAATTGGCTCGCCCCCAGGGCGATCGATATATGCAAATTTGTGGATCAAAAAGCCTTCACGCCCACTTTTTCTCGGGCCAATGGGGAGCGAGGTGAAAGGTCAAAGGGAGGGGGTCAAAGGCGAAGTTACGGGGGGATAAAAGGACGGTGTTCGTCAGTCAGAGGCGGAACGTGAGAGTCAGCAGAACGAGAGTCGGAGTCAGCAAAAAGGAACGGGAGAGTCAAGAAGAGGAGAGTCAAGAAGAAGAGAGTCGCAAACAAGAACAGGTCGGAGAGTCAAGAAGAGGAGAGTCGGAAGCAGAGGGTCAAGACTTCGCGGGCGGTGGAGCTGCTCGTCGTGTGCGTTGGAGTCGGAACGGAGGGGACGGAGCTGTGGAAAGGCGGCGACACCAGACGAGGGGGTGCTCGCGTCGTGCAGGAAGCTGCACCCGAGGGAGGCCGACAACGCGACCTGGCCGAGGTGGAGACGCTCGTCGCATATAATAAAGATCCTCTATACCCCGAGCATCAGCAACCCCCTCCTGTTTCCCCCCGCGCTGAGATAGTGCGACCAAGGGGGCCCCGTTCCCACCCCCTGCCAGGCACTGTCCACGAGGCCCGCGGGTTGCGGGGCCATCGCCGCTCCGCGTCTCATCACCAGACGGGTAGGCCCGACCCGGTCTCGGCCTCAGGCCTACCCCATTCTTGGGGGATTTCTTTTCCTTGGTTTTGGGTATGTGTTGTCGGCGCCGTCTGTGAAGTAGAATTGTATAAGTGTTGCTGTGTGCTCGGTAGTCGGTATTAGCTCTGCACTGTGTTTTCACTTTTATGTTTGCTTTTTGTGTAAATGGAATTGTGTTTTCTTTTTTTGTGTGCATTTGGTGGAATTGTATTTGTGTGCTTCCCGTGTGCCGAGAATAAATGTGCTTTATTGTTGAACTGTTCTCCCGCTTCGCTTCGTCTTTTCCCCCATTGAATCCCCATCTTGCTTCACGTAAAGGGTTGGTAGTGGGCTGAATACGCCCGATAATTAATCGAACCGTCGAGGTCGACGATAACACCGCTCGGTTATTCTGATAGTACGGAACGGGTCGCTTAAGTGGCCCGTGTCCGAAGTCGACCTGCGGCGAGGTGCGATCGCCCGGTCTACCCTCCGCGTGGGTACTTAGGTAGTTCGAATTTGGCGAGCAACCCTATCCCACGCGGGGGCTGATTGGCTCGATCGCGGTGAGACCGAAAGGTCCACCCGTGACTGGTTCCCGGCGTTAGTCCGAGAGGGTCACGACTGGATTGTCCGTCCGGTGGGCGACGTGCCGCGATTCAAGTTACGTGGCCGGCCGCACGCCGGCGGGCGCGAAAACCGCAACACTGGTGTCAGGTCGTGCGATACAAACTCATCGCCCTCCTCGCGGCACTGGTATCGGAGACAGGAAAACGGGCTCTCCTGTCTCCGGCTAAATTCACGGGAATCGGTCCAGGGGTGAGAGAAGCGACCCCCGATTCCCTCCAAATTACGAGCGAGCAAATTAACCCTTTACGAGAAGCAAGATGGCGTCTCAAGGCGAGCGGGAGCCGGGGGTATTAGAAATGTATATGTGTAATAATGTAGAGTCCATGGTCCAGGATGGAATCCCCGAGCAGGAAATGTTGATTGTGCAGGAACACGGACTCGCCCAACTGAACCCAGGGCCCGAGGTGGGTGCGGCAGCGGCCGCGGTGTATGACACCTCCCCCCCCTCTCCACCAAAACCCTTCCCCAACCCTTGCCGAAACGGCTCAGCTGAGTGCATCCAACATGGCCCAGCTATGCGCCATGCTGGCGGCAATGAACAAACAAATGAATGAAGTGAAAACGACGATGGATACAAATACAAATGAAATGAAAAACGAAATGAAAGACATGAACGAAAAGATGGATACAAATACAAATGAAATGAAAAACGAAATGAACAAGCAAATGAATGAAGTGAAAACGACGATGGATGCGAATACACAGCAAATGAGGGAAGAAATGAAAGAGCTGCGGGGTGAGACGCAGAACATGGGCCGATGCCTGCAGGCGGGCATGAAGGCCGTGACCAGGGAGCTGGGAATGGCGACTTCACGTGTGGGAGCAAACGAGCTGGGTGGGGGTGCAACGGCTGACAGGCCCGCGGTGGAGGCGGGTGAAAAAATAATTCGTGGAACGTGTTGGGCGAGGGTCGTGACGATGACCGAAAGGGAAAAATTAAATGGGGAGACCAAAACGTGTGAGACGAGACACGAGGTGACGACAAAGGAAATAATAATAGTTGAGACAAGGGAGGTAAAGGGTGAAGAGTTGGCAGTGACGGTAGCCGGGAAGGGAACGACAGAGGAGAGACTGCACGGTGAGGACGGGGTAAGTGACGCACACACACACACGGAGGTAGTGGAGGATAATGGGGGTGAGCTCGCGGAGCGTGCAGGGACCCGGTGTGAGCAGCTGGATGGCCTCCTCCAGGAACGAGGGGAGGGAGTATGCCTTGAGGCGAGTCACGACCAGGTGAGTTTGGTCGTGCTTTGCGAGGTTGAGGGGACGAGTGCTGTGGACGGGTGCACGGAGAGCTTGGGGGGTATAGAGGCCCCGGAGACCCTTGTGGGGACACGAATCCCCAGTGTGGTTGTCCCTGTGTGTGTGGTGCAAGGTGTGAGTGCGTCCCCGTGTGTGGAAGCGACCCCGTGTGTGAGTGGTGTGGTGGCGATGGTGCCGGAGTACGTGCTTCCCAGCACGCCGTGCGTGGGTGAGGCACCGTGTGTGAGTGAGGCCGTGTGTGTGAGTGAAACGGCCAGTATGAGTGAGGCACCACGTGTGAGTGGTGTGGTGGCGATGGTGCCGGAGTACGTGCTTCCCAGCACGCCGTGTGTGGATGAGGCACGGTGTGTGAGTGAGGCACCGCGGGTTAGTGCCCCCGCGTGTGTGGGTGAGGCACCGTGTGTGGATGAGGAACCGCGGTTGAGTGCCCCCGCGTGTGTGAGTGAGGCACGAGTGAGTGGTATGGGTTATGCAAGGGAGACCGTGTGTGTGAGAGAGCGGTATGAGAGGGAGATGTCGGTTGGCATGCGGGAGCACGCAGCCGCGTCTCCCGGTGTGAGTTTAATGGTGTGGACTGTGTGCGTCGTGACACGCAGGTGTGCGTGGGTTGAATGGAGACGACGACGGCGACAGAGGAGAGAAAGCCGGGTAGCGGCTGTAGTTGTTTCGAGGACCGTGCCGGGTTCACCCAGCAGTGAGCACGCGGTTCGTGCTGTGCAACGCACGAGACCGCCACGTGCTCGCTTGCGAGAGTGAAGTCCCGGTCCGGAAACGCACGCGGTGGATTTGCCGATCCCGCGGACGGACAAAGTTTAGGCAGGTAAATGGATTTGGACCGGACGGGTTCTCCACGCGATCGTGTGTGTTCAGCTCCAACGGGCAAAGCACATGTGTTCGCGTGGGAAACCCCTCGAGACGTGGGGCTTGTGTTTTTTTTTTGCGCACGGTGACGTCATGGCTGCACGTGTGGTTGGAATCCGGCAGGAGGGGTATCTCTGCCGGATGGCACCGTCCAAGGAGGGACGAGGAACACGTGCAGCTGCATGACGTCACGGACAGGTGCAAAGTGCGCGAGCTCTGAGTTGCCGCGCAGGTGCTGCGCATGAAAAAAAAAGAAAGAAAAAGCAAGCCTCACTTTCGGGTGTACAGGATTCCTGGGCAAGGGGTGAAAGACCCCCTTACCTCGGGCACAGGATGGAAACTAGTTAGGGGTAAGGGTTAGCTTAGTTAGACCGACTTCATGGGGCAGGGGTAAGTCCTCATGGAGTCCGTGGAATGGATTAGTTAGAGGGATTGTAGTCAGATTTAGGTTGGGAAATAAAATGAGTTAGGAGACAGTGACTGACAGTGAGTGTGTAGAGGGGACGTAGTTTAGCTACGTAGTGTTAAAAGGAACGTGCTATAGTTTAAGGGACGACGTGGGAGCACGAGTTAGTTAGGGGATGTAGTTAGAAGGATGGCAGAGTTCAGCGGTGTGTGTATTGAAGAGTTGTGAGGCGAGTACATGATGAGTGAGTGAGGCCAGCGGGTCTGTGTGAATGGAGCGAATGGGGAATGCATGGTGCGATGAGTGATTGGGGGGAGGAGTGACTCCCGCCCAAGGGACCCCCGGGGTCAGAGTAAAGTGAGTTAGCTGGGTTAGTCAAATTGAAAAATGGAGGTCGTTTTGTTGTTGGTGGGAGTGTAGGCTCGAAACCCATTTGGAGGGGTGCAGGAGCCCTGTTGACGGGCTTGGGAGCGTGGCTGCGAAAGGTGAGTATCGCTGAGTGGGTACCCCGGGCACCAGGCTAGTCGGCCGCGGTAGGCCATGGGCCCATGGGGGGCCGGGATAGAGTAGTGGGCACGGGTGCACCTGCTTGGTGCGGGGGCCCGGGGCGCCATTAGCCGCGTGGGCAGTGTTGTGGGCACGGGTGACCCTCGGAAAGGGGCCCGGGAGGCCGGCCTGCCACGTGTGCGTTTCAGGGGAGGTGCCATGGGGGCACTCCCCGGTGTTAGGGAGCTGGTAGGCTCGGAGCCAGTGTAGTGCCCGGGGTGCCATAGCGGGAGAATCGGCAGAGGGTCGTGCCTGCCAAAGGGAGCCACGTGTCCCAGCCAGGAGACCGTGTGAGGGCACGGAGAGAAAATTGGGGGGCGAGGCCCGAAATTGTAAGGACACCAACACAGGCGACGGGAATCTGGGTTGTTAGAACCAATAGTTTAAGCGAGAGGCGCTTGTTGAAAGCCCCGGGGTAGTTTAACAGTTAAATGGATAGGGTAGATTAGGAAGTGTACCCCTCCGCACCATCCATCCCCTCGCTGTCGTTGTGGGCCGCTGGACCCACTTTGGGTTAAGATCGCCGAACTCTGGGGAGGCCATTCTGAGGCTTCGTTGGGCCTCGACACAGGACGTTAGCTCTCCCTTATTCCCCTCCGGGAAGGGAACGTAGGGGTTGGGAGTGGGCTAGGTGACAGAATAGGTGAGCCGAACAAGGACGATAAAGGGGGTTAGGGGACGATTTATAGTGGGGAAGTAAAAATAAAAACAATAAAAAAATAAGTTGGGGCTAAATTGGGGTTTGACAAATTAAGGGAGTGGGTATGTACAGTGACAGGCAAAGGCGATAGGTTGGGAGGGAGACAGGTAGGTAGGTCCGAGCCCGCCCTCCAAGTGGCCAGCACCACCGCACTCCATCCACCAACCTCCACTGAACGGCAAGAGCTGGCCAACTTCATCGGCTGGCCGTGTTTTGCTTCAAGGCGGAGGCCGGCCAACTTCATCGGCAGCTGTTGTTTTGCTGCAAGGCCTGTGCCATCGGCTGGCCGTGTTTGCTTCAAGGCCTGTGCCGGCCAGTTCATCTGCTGGCTGTTTTTCTTCAAGGCCTGTGCCGGCCAGTTCATCTGCCGGCTGTGTTTGCCTGCAGCGGCCTTCTTCTGCGGGCTGCGTTTGCCTGCTGCCTTTGCCATGCCATGCCCACTGCCCCTGTTCACCAGCCCCGTTCAATTTTTGCTTTGCCCCCCCTGTTCATTTCCATGTGCGCCAGGATCAAGGCAACAGTTTGCAAGCTGCGAGAACTGCCCTGTTGGCAGCTACAACACGGGCCTGCAGTGGCGGCCCGTGCACCGTGTTTGTGTTCATGCATCCATTCGTTGTGCTCATTGCGTGTGCCACTTGAGCTGGCACGGAGACTGCGTTGTGCAGCCCATGCACCGTTGTGGTTCACTGCATTCAGTTCAAACCGTTCATGCATCCATTCGTTGTGTTCATTGCGTGTGCCACTTGAGCTGGCACGGAGACTGCGTTGTGCAGCCCAAGCACCGTTGTGGTTCACTGAGTTCAGTTCAAAAGGGAAGGCCTTGGACTGCGTGTGAGCAGCCAGCCACGTTCCCTGTCACCTGCATTGTTTGAGTCAGAGACTGCATGTGGGCAGCCTGGCTCCCTGCTAACTGCTTTCTTTTTGCAGAGTTCAATGATCCTGGGCCATGGTTTAGTGTAAAATTTGTAAGTTCAGGTTTAGATGTACTGTACATATGAGTGCGCCCCCGGCATGTATGTCTTAGCGCCGGCAATTTTATTTAAGTCGTCCGTGTGAGTGAGTTTGTTTAGGTAGTTACGCAGCCCTCAGGTTATTTATTTTGGGGACACGAATACCATGAATGTCGCACTCAGGGATCCGTAGGTAAAATGTACTAGGGGAAAACTACACATGATGGCACACGAAAATTTGACGACTCGGGACGAGTCTGTAAAAAGGGAAGGGGGTAGTGTTGTGGTTACCAGATTCGCAAACCACCATTCAGGTCCCTTAGGTGAGGTATCTCGGTAAGTGCATGTGTAGTTAGGCCCAAACCCGTTGTCTAGTGGGAATACATGTCATTTATACGTGCTGCGACTCTTTAGGATAGCCGTTTTTCTTTTACCATCTTTATTTTGGACCAACCGCCATGATCACAACCACAACATCAACCACCGACCACAACCACCGCTTCACCACAACCGCCACGACCTTCACGTCACACCTCGCAACCGTAGCATCGCCACCGTTCTTGCCCCGCTGTGGGTACCGGTGTTGGACTCATGCAGAACGCGCGTCGAACAGCGTGTACAAAATCACGGATTTTGTGCTTCAAAAACGGATCAAAAA
>NC_140961.1:44057063-44099563 GCF_056783735.1 Eptatretus burgeri
TAGTCAGTAGGAGTAAGACGAAGTACATGTGCGTAAATGAGAGGGAGGGTGGTGGTATGGTGCAGTTGCAAGGAGTTGAGGTGGGGAAGGTGGATTGGTTTAAATACTTGGGATCAACTGTCCAAAGTAACGGAGAGTGTGGGAGAGAAGTGAAAAAGAGAGTGCAGGCAGGATGGAGTGGGTGTAGAAGAGTTGCAGGAGTGATTTGTGACAGAAGGGTAGCTGCAAGAGTGAAGGGGAAAGTATACAAGACGGTAGTGAGACCAGCTATGTTGTATGGTTTGGAGGCGGTGGCGCTAACAAAAAGACAGGAAGCAGAGCTGGAGGTGGCAGAGTTAAAGATGCTGCGATTCTCGTTGGGAGTGACGAGGATGGATAGGATAAGAAATGAGTGTATTAGAGGGACAGCGCAGGTAGGACGGTTTGGAGACAAAGTGAGAGAGGCGAGATTGAGATGGTTTGGACATGTGCACAGGAGGGAAACGGAGTATATCGGGAGAAGGATGTTGAAGATGGAGCCGCCAGGCAGGAGGAGAAGAGGAAGGCCAAAGAAGAGGTTCATGGATGCGGTGAGGGCGGACATGCGGGTGGTTGGAGTGTCAATGGAAGATGTGGAGGATAGAGCAAAATGGAGACTGTTGGTCCGCTGTGGCGACCCCTAACGGGAGCAAGCCGAAAGAGGAAGATATATATGTATGTATATATATGTATGTATATATATATATATGTATGTATATATATATGTATGTATATATATGTATACGTGTATGTATATATTTATACATATATATATATATATATATATATATATATATATATATATATACATATATACATATATATATATATATATATATATATATATATATATATATATATATATATATATATATATATATATATATATATTTATATGTGTATGTGTATGTGTATGTGTATATGTATATGTATATGTATATGTATATGTATATGTATATATATATATATATATATATATATATATATATATATATATATATATATATATATATATATATATATATATATATATACACATATACATATATATATATATATATATATATATATACACATATACATATATATGGGCTGTTTTACAGTCATGGTCATTTCTGGTATTTTGTACCCTTGCATGCTAAATAGCTAAATGAGAGGCTGTAGTATCTCTGTCATTTGGGCCAGTAGTTGGTACTAGTGATGGCACAACTTGGACCATTTTTTATTTGACAAAAAATGACAATTTTTGGCAGAATGGCATAAAAATTGCCACTTTTTTACAAATAGCTGTCTCATTTTCTCCAGGTACACTGCATTCACAGTGTATACACAAATACAAGCAGAAATTGGGACTTTTATTTGTTGTTGCATCAATTTAATACCTTTTCTGTACTTTGTCCACAACATATTATTCATTTCAGATTATGAATATTTATTTCACCCTCAATAAATGTCCCACCGTTCGTCCGTCAAAAAATGTCCTCTCCGGAAATGCAAATTGTGGAAGAATTTTTTTCAATAAATAAAGGGTCTTTTTAAAAGTTTATTGTGTGTTTTACCAAGTGTGTATATACCTGCACTGATATTATGCTGCAAAGTTTGAGTGTAACCAATAACCTTCTATTTGCATGGCCTGAACTGATTGCCTTACATGTGTCCGTCAAAAATGTGTCCTCTCCGGAAACACCTCAGGAAACTACTTGCTGGCTATAAATTTTGATGTTTTGTAAGGTTGACATGGTCATGAATATCCATTATCCGTAAAAGGTATTTACATTTATGTAATTTATCTTGTTACAACACTGATTGAATGTCCATGTCAAAAATGTCCTCTCCAGAAGCATTTTTGGGATTTCCAAATAATATTTAATATGCTGAGAAACTTTTAGTGTATGGAATAAACTGCTGTTTTTTTTAAGGACAGGTCCTATTTTGCATATAGCTTTAAATTCTATTACTAAATTAAATAAAATATCTTATTCAATAAATGTCTGAATACCAATACATCTCAAAGTTATCGCATCTTTAGAAACCGTTGGGCTAAATGATACAGCCGGTTTTAAAAAGTGTCAAAATCCCATCTAGATTCACTTCCTAGGTGTATTTTGTATTGGCATTATAAGATAAATGTATTACTTTGCAGTTATATATTGTACAGAATGTATTGCTTCATGCCAAAAAATTTTGTCCTCTCCGGAAGAAATATGTGATTTTCTTCATATTTTTCATTGTGGTGGTAAACTTTTATTTTCAGAGATAAATTAGTCATTTTTTCAGAATATGTAGAAAAGTACATGTAGTTTTAAAATTTTGTGCTAAATTCCATCATATGCAGTGCTATTAGTGACAGTGGTAATTAAAACATATCTTTTTTCTGGATATTTGAAAATTTGATCAGTCTTTTAATGATATTTCTACAAATATACTTCATTTGTATACTGAATCATAATTCCAGTATTGGAATAATACTTGTGGAACATATGGAAACCACTGAAGTTTGATAGTGTTGTTATTTTGTGGTTATAGTTGAATTGTATTAATGACTGTTGTCGTTTAAAAAATACTCTCCTAACATCCTTGGGGTATTATTTTTAATAAGAAATATTCATTCAGATGCTCCAAAAATTTGGATTTAAGTATTGTAATTAACAATGTTGGATTTGGAGAAATAAAAATATTGAGCTTGAATTTTTAGTGGTTGTTAGACAAACTTGGTACCCTCATTGTGAAACAGCCCGCATATTTATATATATATATATATATATATATATATATATATATATATATATATATATATATATATATACATACATACATACACACATCTCAACTGCTGCTCTGGAATAAACCCGTGTTTGATGTGCTGGATTTCGTGCATAATGAGCAGGGTCAAAATGATGCTGATACCAACCCAAAAGCCTTGTCTTGCAGAAGCCATAGCAGCATTTTAAAGTCCATTTGTTTGCAATGAGGGAAGCTGGCTTTTTGTCGCCTCCAAACAATGCTGCCATTGCTGCTCGCTAACACAACAGAAAGGTAATTTTTCATCAGATGTAACCTTGTTGAGAGATCAAAGCCAGGTACTGACAGCCCAGAGACATCCACACTATACTGTCTATAGAAGATGTCTCGATTATATATCCTGCCACCTCTCTTTGGGAGTTGCTTGAGCATAATTACGTTAAAATAACAAAACCCTTCCATGATGATCATTCCACTTCACTCGATGTCCCTTTTTACCACTTTGTAGAAGACTACTTTGTTTCTCATCCTTACTTAATTGGCATGCCGTTGCAGCAACGCTTTATGCTGACCTCATGAAATCAAAAATTTATCAATAATCTGGAAGATGACCTTCAAACCAGGAAAGACTGACTAATCCTACCATGTCTCTAAATCCTCAGCTTACTTCTAATCACAGCCAGCTTATAACCCAATGTTGGCAAGCCCCTGTAGATGTTGAACTTTCCACCACTAGTCCTGCTGCAGGAATAAGTTTTGGAGTCCTCCAAGCAAGTTCAGTCGAACTGGTTTTCACTCTCTCTCTACTATTCATGAAATCCATCTCTACCATCTCCTGCACATCTTCATTGAAAATGCCATATGCCCCTCCAGTCTACAAAAAAGATACCCTTCATGTCTTCATTATCCTCCTCTCGGTTCATGCCCCCAAAATAAGCCCTTCCAGACTATTTCAGTTACCCCTTCTTTACGATTTATCTCTGTGAAAAATAACTATGTATTATCTAATGCCATGTTAGATTGTTGACCTTCTTTCATATCACTAATGCTTCACATGAAAGTCTGAAAATGCAGATCTTCCAAATGTTATGGCCCACCGCACGCCTTGCAACCTCACCACGCATCCCGCAGGCCCCACTGCACATCCCACAGCCCTCACTGTGTGGCACGCAGACCACACCATGCGTCCCACAGGCCCACCACATGCCCAACCCCATCATGTGCCACCCACTCCTCTTCCTCCTCATCCCTCCCTCACAGTGAGATCCACCAATATTCGAGGTTTTTGCTCTGACATTCCCGATCTCTCTGTTCAGATTACACTCTTTCCTGTGGAGAGTCGGTTGCAGCCAAGCACCTTGCTTTCTCAACTTGGAAAGCTAACCCCACTGAGGGCAACTTTTATTCATTCAGTAAGGCTAATGATGTGTGTCCATCCTGAGGAATGCCAGAAAACACAATCATGATAATCTCAAGGCTGAACTCTCCAACCAGTCTCGTTTTGCAATGTCATATTGGTGCCAATAAAAAAAGTCATCTTGGTGCCTTTTGAAGTCCATCTCTGGTGTATGCCCCCCTCCATTCCCTCCGCCATCCTAAGCGGCATTACTGCAGACTCTGCCCGAGATAAGGTAGAATGTCTAGGCACTTCATTTGTCTCTAAATCTCATGTACCCAAGCTATCCAGCTTTAGCCTCATCTTACCCACTTGTACCCAGTGTCTACTGGACTTTGTATCATTCTCACCTGAGAAGCTAGAGAAAGTTACATCTAGTCTTGAACTTATCTGCTTATAAAAGTTGTATCTGCTTTCGGGACAAGCCCAGATGGCATTAGTGCCCATGTTCTCAAATCCTGTTCTGCCATTCTTGCTTCCACATTATCTGCCATATTCAGTCTGTCCTTCTTTGGCCGCCTTCCATTGGCCTGGAATTCATTGAACATCACTCCTGTTTATGGGAACAGTGCAAAAACAGATCCTATCAACTACAGACCAGTGAGCTTACTTCCAATTACAAGCAAAGTGATAGAATCAATCATTACCCCATGCACGCAAAGCGAAAAGCAGGGTTAAGCAATTGGTTAATGTCCGTCTGTCTGTCTGTCATCAGTTTATGATTGAGGAATAACTTATTGAAATCGAATGTGATATTTTGAACACAAATCAGAACATCAATAAGAAGACAAGTCTTGTGTTTTAACAGTACTTTGGCTCTGAATTCGTCCTGGTCACACATGCGCAGAGAGGAGCGAGATAATATTTTTACTCTGGTCTGCCTGTCTGGCAGTCAAACAAAATTGAAAATCATTTCAAACAGGAAACTTACTGGTTTTAAAGACGTTATAAAGGACACAAACAACAGACACGTATAACTAATGTAACTTGTTAGATAGTGTGATGCAATCGACACTGGAGAAAATGGTGGTAAATTGGGAATTAATTTATTTATACGATTTTTACAATCTTTATTTAAATTGAATTTTATACTTTAACAATGTAGAATGCAAATCACCTCCCATAATACTTCCACGAATAACCAGTTTTGTGGTTCTGTACTTTAATTTAAATGAAGGTTCAATGGGGGTGATGTATAAGGGTGGTGTTCGGGACTGCTTCTGGACTACTTCAATAGCACGAAACTTCCGGATTTTCAAAAAATGATCATTAAAATAATTATTTTATTAAAATTGAAGTACTCTATGTACTTCATCGTTGCGTGAAATAGTGTTCTATGAACTCTCCAGTTGCTTCTCATGTCATCTTTCCTGGTTTCAAGCAGCCTGATATCCATCAGTTTGGATTTTGTCTTAGTCACTCAACTGAAAATGCTACTGCTCCTCCCTCAGCAGTGGTTGGAGGCCCTCATTTGCAATAGGGATATCAACCATCTCCATAATCATAGGCATTTGTCGCAGTCTGGCATTCTGCTTTGTTGTGCCAAGGTCTCTGTTTGTGGAATTCAAGGCAGTCTTCATTCCTGGATTTCTGACTTATTCCACTCATGCAGTCAATGTGTTGCTATGAATGCTATCTTCTCCCCCGACCCCCATCCGAGGGTAGCCTGGAGTTCACCAAAGGCAGTTTTTTGACCCATTCTTGTTCTTCTTTTATATAAATGATCTTTCCGATGCTCTGGAAAATTGTCTCTTCCTTGATGGAGATGACTCCACATTAGGTCGCATCGTACCCCATCCCTCTGCTAAGCAAACTGCAGCTACACCACTCTCTGGTGATCTATAATTGATTAGATTTTGGTCACATAAATGGAACATGTCCTTCTATGTTGGAAAATTTCAGTCTCACCCTGTTGGTTCAGAAGGACCATCAAACGAACCCACCTGTTTATTTTGATGGTCAGCTATTGGAAGAGATTCGCTCTCTTGAATATATAGGCCTCACTATCAACCGTGACCTCTTCTGGGCCAAAAACATAGCAAAGCTGGGCATCCAGCCACAGACTGGCCATGCTCTGTTGATCCAAGTCTTTCCTTGGGAAATCAGAGCAACTCAGTCCACAAGGCCTTTGTTTACAATCAATACAGGATATGTCTCCCCTATGGGCTACAATCACATGTCTCTCCCTGGATTCTATGGAATCAAGCTTTCAGCATGATTGGAATGCACCATGATCTGTTTCTCTGACATTTCCAGCAGGTTGGTGATCTCTATTTTTTCTTGCCTCTTCTCCAATATTGCTCCCACTGCTCTCTTAATTCTCCAACCCTCCATAGCTAATCCAAGATGCATGTGTTCTTCCAGTAACCCCCTCCTGGTTAAATTTCCACAATCCAGACTAACTGCAAACCTCAACTCTTTTGCTTCTTGTGGCTGTGGAACCACCTTCCAGAGACCGTTCTTTCCCACTCTTCCCTCCAGGGCCTCAATCAGGCAGTGTACCACCACCTCGTGTCATCCCCCATCCTGACCCATGATCTTGATTGCTCCCATAAATCCTTCCAAACCCAACCCACTTACTGTACTTGCTGGTTTCAGTGTTCTCTCTCTCTCTCTCTCTCTCTCTCTCTCTCTCTCTCTCTCTCTCTCTCTCTCTCTCTCTCTCTCTCTCTCTCTCTCTCTCTCTCTCTCTCTCTCTCTCTCTCTCTCTCTCTCTCTCTCTCTCTCTCTCTCTCTCTCTCTCTCTCTCTCTCTCTCTCTCTCTCTCTCTCTCTCTCTCTCTCTCTCTCTCTCTCTCTCTCTCTCTCTCTCTCTCTCTCTCTCTCTCTCTCTCTCTCTCTCTCTCTCTCTCTCTCTCTCTCTCTCTCTCTCTCTCTCTCTCTCTCTCTCTCTCTCTCTCTCTCTCTCTCTCTCTCTCTCTCTCTCTCTCTCTCTCTCTCTCTCTCTCTCTCTCTCTCTCTCTCTCTCTCTCTCTCTCTCTCTCTCTCTCTCTCTCTCTCTCTCTCTCTCTCTCTCTCTCTCTCTCTCTCTCTCTCTCTCTCTCTCTCTCTCTCTCTCTCTCTCTCTCTCTCTCTCTCTCTCTCTCCTTGCTGGTTGTACCCATCATTGCCCTGCTACATCACTGTCAATTTAATCTTTCTCTTATATGAGCTACACTCTTGTGGGATTTATTTTTTTCAGCTCTCAGATCCTATGCCGATGTGATGCGATAAATGTAAGATGTCCTTCAATCCTGGAAAAGCTCACTGTCTCACCCTGTCTCTTGCTTCCATTTCTGGTGTTCTTCCTCACCTTGCATGCAGGCTATGGTATATATGGATCACCTGGGGGGAGAGATGACATCAAAAATGATCCCTCTTCAATCCCCCCCCCCCCCACTTCTGAATGAATCAATGAAGTTGTGAATGTGTGTCGTTCGTTGTTATCTCCATATGCGGATTTCAGAAGGTGGAATGGAGCCCTACCAAGTCTATAAGTATCCATCTCCATGTTTGCATGCATATGTTGGCATGTGCACACGTATATGAGTGTGCATGCATTTTCCTGTTGTTAGCTGCTGTCTCCACACGTCGGTGGGTTTCAGAACGACCCTCAGATCTCATTTAAACCCAACCCTCTCTCTCATCCTTCCTTACCCCCACCTTGTTCCTATTAATACGATGTGCGCTGAACATTGACGGTCTCCTGTCGAACAAGCAGATCCTGCCTCGGGCATTGATCATGTATCTTCACTTGCCTATGTTGTGATTGATAATGTTTATTATTGTATATTAGATTGTTCTTGTATGTGCCAATTGTTAATTCACTCCCCCCCCCCACTTATTTTTTTTTTTAGCACTTTTGAGACATAGCTTTCTCCTCCTTGCATTCCATCTTTCTTATTATCATTTCGGCTTTAAGCTCTCTGACCACAGATAGCAAATTACATGGCGGATCAGGGCTGGAATTTTCACGCGGATTACTTTCTATTTTATCAGTTGTTTTGACATCCACAAGATGTTTTCTGACAGCTACCTGTGACCTGTTTGTTGTCCCTGGAGCTTTTTCATCCCACACGACTATTCATCCTCCCTTTTGGGTGATGGTTTGCCTTTCCACTTCAATCAAACTTCTCTGGATTGATGACCCATTGTTGTTGTTTTTTTGTGTTTTTTTTTTAAAACAGGTTTTCTTGTTTAAAAATCATTCACCACGTTCATGGCTGTCTAGTAATTCTGATGTGCTTGATAGTGTCTTATGACATTTGAAAGCATCTTCTATCTTTCTCCCTTTGATGCATTTCAAACCATCCAGTAAAAACAGCAGTTAAAGCTTACTTTAAGAGCCAGGTGTGAGAAACACACATTTCCTGATTAGAATTAAAAATTAAACCACAATTGCTCTGCACAGTATGCTCAACACGTAAATTTAAGATCATAGTAATGGCAACAGCGCTTTGCAAGCCACTCAATATATCTTAACAGCAATCCTGTGAGGAACAACATTACAAAGCACAGAACAACATGGAGCCCAAGTCCGTGCATCAATGTAGCTGCCAGAGTCAACAAAACGGTACAACTGCGGATCTTCACCATGGCCAGGGCATTGCCCACCTTGAACAGAGAGGTGAGAGAGGCAAGTGTGGAAGGCGAGGTTCCTCAAGCTGTAGAGTCTCATGGGACAACAACGAACAACTTGAGAAGGTTGATGAGAAAGTACCCCAGTTTACATTAACCATTGTTTCAATGCATATTATTTCATCTTGAACAATTTTGCAGTAAATGACAATTTAAGTCGGATGTTTTTTTTTTTGCCCCATGGGTCAATCAACACTCGATTCGCCTGTTATATTGAAACCGTACAGCTGATGGATGACCGAAACCTCGATTGAGGAAGTCATAGTTTCTAAATATCCCTTTGGCTATGGCATAATCTCATATTACAGTCATTATAAATGAATGGAAGGGCAGAAAGGACTGCACAGGTTGTGTCGGAAGGTTCCACAGGAAAGAAAATAAAGGAGGATGCATGTGGTCCACGAGTGACCCCCTTTTGGGGAAACTCCCAGAATCCAGACTCACTCCTCATCTCCACTCATTCGATCCTCTTTCCCTCCACCCCACCTGTGAAACCAACTTCCTCAGACTCTTCAATCTCACTGTTCCCTCCAGGGCTTCAAAGCAGCTGTTCACCACCATCTTAGATCACCCCCCCTCCTTCACTCCCCCCAACCACCACAATGATCTTTCCTATCCACATTAACCCCCAAGCCCAACTCTTTCCAAGTTTTCAGTTTTTCCTTCCTGCGAGTTTGCGGCTGTATCCATGTTGTTAACTGCTGCTATGCCACTCTCTTTTTCCAAGATAGAAGGCCTCATACGTCTGATGTTGGCTTAACGGTTAAGTTGGCTGACTAATGATATTAGGGTCTTGAGTTCAAGTCCCGGCGATTGAATTAACACCTGGTGTGGTTGACTCAGCCTGTCATCCTTCTGAGGTCGGCAAAATGAGTACCAGCTTGCTGGGATGATTGACCCTTTCGAGTATCATGCATAGGAGCGGCGACCCATCCAGGATTGTACCCAATAGCCCACCAGACTGCTTTGGCAGCACTGACACTCTGTGTAGAATCTGGTCCCAATGGATGGATGGATGGGTTTACTCAGGCTGTCATCCTTCTGAGGTCGGTAAAATGAGTACCAGCTTACTGGTAATGGGGGCATTGCATTAGCAGCACAGCTGTGCCCCATAAAATGATGCAGCCAAGCAGCCACGGGCTGTATACGAATATATAAATAAACCTCCCTTGTGTCCTTCGTGAGCCCTCATTTTTCCCCACATCCCTTATTTCTCCAAGTCTATTTCTATTCTGTCCCTCAACCCTGCTACTGGTGTGTCCCTTCTCCCTCCCTTTCTATTGTTACGTCCTGATTCATTCCATGTTTCAGCTACTCCATGAGCTTCGGCATTGTACACAAAAAGCAAGCAAACTAGAAGGGTACTCGGTAGAGTGCATACCTCCGCCATGTAATAGCTGATCCACGAGATCATACCAGGCCCAATACATTTTTAAAATATTGTTGTAGATTTCCCACCCGCCGGCGTGCGAACGACCGCGTCTAACCAATAGCGGCCGCTTCCCCCACCGAACGGACAATCCATTCGCGGCTTTCCAGATCAACGCCGAAAACCAGCCACGGGTGTGTTTTTAAGCACACCACAACCTTGTCCATACCCTACCCGTGCTACAGGGTCAATCGCCGAATTGTCGATATACCTAATTAATCGCGCGGGTAGATTACCAAGAGATTGTACCTCAACGGGACCGCTTGGAAACGAGCCGCTTAAGCAGCTCGCTTCCTTTTGGGATAACCGAGCGGGGTATTATCGCACAGTCCCGTTGGATCCGATCACTTTACCGGCTATTTAAAACCAACTATATTCTGAGTGCAAGATGGCAGCTCAATTAAGGAAAAGACGCAACAAACGGGGTACATTTAAACAAGCACATTTATTTACGAACAACACATAAGCAATGATGCAGTCATGTAGGTATGCAAAACACGCATGCAGTCATGTATCAATCAAGCAAAAGTAATGCAAAAGAAAGAGCTAATACCGTCTATCTATTATGTACAGTTACTTATACAATTCTGCTTGACGGACTTGGCGCCACAACGTTCATTCAAAGACAAGCAAGGAAAAACCCCAGGACAGATAAGGGGTATATGGGACCCCTTGGGGTCTTTATAACACGGAGCCGTGTAGACCGCAGAGGCTCCGCGAGACCGGGCTGGCTACCTTCACCTCGCTGGGGCGGCCCGTGCCGTCCCGTCTCCACGACCCACGGTAAGGCATGGCTCGGCAGGCCACGCGCCTTGGCTCCGCTGTGCTCTCTCCTCCTTTCCACACGCCTCCACAACCTCCCGCAGCCGACGACTCGGCGAGCGACCACGACCTCCAGACCTCCAGACAGACAAAGACCTCCAGACTTCCACAGACCCGACCCTCTCCTCAGCCCGTACTTTTATACCCATGGCACGTCGCCCCTCTCTACTTCCAGCACGCGCGGGAAACTTCCAGAAGTTCTTGGTTGTTGCCGCCAAGGGAGTGTGTCGCCAGGGGCGTTGTCCGCCCAAAATCAGGCCCTCCTTTACATCATCTTTGAACCCTGGCCCGATCTGCCCCTCCCCCGTCCCGGCACGTGGGAAAGCAAGAAAGGGGGGAGGGGAAATCCCAGCGTTATCGGAACTTCTCTCTTCGGAGCTGTGGTTCTGCCCGCACTCCTCGGGGGCAACGGGTTTTCCTACCGTTGCCTTTGTTTCCTTTCTTGAGTATCCGTGGTGTAGATGTTATTCGATGTGGAGAGGTTTGTGGTGTGGTTGTTGAAATGCGGTTGTGGAGAAGGTGGTTGTAGTTGTTGTTGTGGAGAAGGTGATGCTGGCGTTCATGGTGGTCGTGAGGGTGGTGTGGTTGAGCGGTTGACGAGAAGGTGGTGGTGGTGATCGTGGTTGTTGTGGGTTGGTGGCTGTTCGTTGTCTGTGGGGATGTTGGCGGTTGACGAGAAGGTGGTGGTGGTGGTGATTGTGGTTGTTGTGGTTGGTGGCGCTTTGTGGTGGTAGTAATGGCGGTTGGTCCAAAATAACGATAGTAAAAGAAAAACACTATCTCAAAGATCACAGCCCTGATCACACGAATAATAATCCCATTAGACAACGGTGGGAAAACTATCTGAACACAGACTTATCGGCATAACTGATCTCAGGACCTATATGGTGCTCTGCGAATTTCCACAGCCGTAACAATATCATGCTATACAGTACTATATAATTTTGGCCCTATCTCTCAATGATGAAGAATCACTTTGAAAATTAAATCATTCTCCTCTCCAGATCCGGATCCGGATCTTCACCAAAATCTAATCAGTTCGTCCTTGTCACACACTGAACCTGTCCACAAAATTTCATCCGGATCCGTCTTCAACTCTTTGAGATATCCTGCACACAAACAAACAAACAGACAGAAAGGGGTGAAAACATAAACTCCTTCACCTTCGGTGGCGGGGGTAATAAGGAGTTTAACCTCAAAGGTTAAACACCTCAGTGTTGTAATGGTTAGAGTGTCCGGTCCAAGGTCTGTGACTAATCCCAAGACGTAAAGATCATCCCAAGTACATGCTGTGTCCTTGCTCGATGATTATAATTTTAAAAGATGAGAACTCAGACAATCCCCATCGGTTGGGAATTGGCATTCATGGGAAGGGGTAAATTTCTCCTTTATAGGAAACTAGACGACCCATGAACCCTTTGGGTTCCCGTTGTGACGGTGGTTGATGAAAAAAAATCATTTCAAGAAAAAAAATAAAGAAAGCTCCAGTGAACTATACCACTGAGGTTGTTTGCATTGATGAAATCCTCCCAAAGAGTACTTGACTGAGTCAGAAATTGATTTTTTAATAATTTTCTTGTAGCCCGATTTGAATGAAACTTGATACTGCATACCGCAGGAGAATGGTAAGTAAGGTGACCCTAAAAAATTTGCGCTACTGTGTATCGTTTTGGCTGTATTTCGGGAACATACATACATACATACATATATACAAGATGAGAGTTTTAGTAACATATAGATGCCACGCTGAGTGTAGTGTAAAGGGCGGTGCCATTGTTGTGACGTTGCTGTGATTCAGAGTTCCCCGGGAAGTGATGACATCCCCCCAAGCTCAGTGGCTGGGTTTGTCTTGTCTAACAGCCTTAGTGTGGTAGCAGAATGTGGTTTTGAGGTGGAATCGTGTTTCGGGATATGCTCGCAGAGTAACCGCCCGACAGGCGATCTTGTTCCAAGCATGCAACATGTTTAGCTAACCCAATCTAACGCATGCCTTTATCTGGGCAATGCTTAGGCAACTGACAGCTCTGCATAGGAAAAATAAATAACCCGGATTATGTGCATGAAGCAAAAACACACCCACTGTATATAATTCAAAACACCTCACTGTACTGGAAAACATTGGGACAGGAATACTGTATTTTAAATGGTGGAGACTTTGTTATACCTTCCCCCACCTAGAAGTGCCATGACAGGATACACATTTACAAAGAAAATTTGCGTCTTCTCCTCCCTCCCAATCCTCCCAAGACCACCGGGCAAAGCTAAAAACTTCCCAATACACTAAATGGGGTTATTCTGATCCTCTGTAGCAAGTCTGGATGTAATTGGTCCAGAACTGTAGGAGGAGTAACCCAACAAACAAACACACAAACACCAGTTCGTGAATTATAGTAAGAATACAATGTTTTTTTGTTGTTAAAAGTAGAACTGACCCTCCTGAAAAAAAAAAAATCAGACAGATGCAAAGCTGGCAACATTGGGAAATCTTTTTATTGAAGGATTCAAAATGGCCACCACCAAAATATACTACATGGCCAAAAGTATGCAGGCACCCCTCCTAATTAGTGGATTCGGTTATTTCAACCACACCCAGTGCTGACAGATGTATAAAATCAAGCACACAGCCATGCAATCTCCATAGACAAACATTGGCAGTCGAATGGGCCCACTGAAGAGCTCAGTGACTTTCATCGTGGCACCGTCATCAGATGCCACCTTTCCAACAAGTCAGTTCATCAAATTTCTGCTCTGCTGGAGTTAAGTTAACTGCAAGTGCTGTTATTGTGAAGTGGAAATGTCTAGGAGCAACAAAAGCTCAGCCACGAAGTGGTAGGCCACACAAGCTCATAGAATGGGACTGCCAAGTGTTGAAGTGCGTAGCGCAGAAAAATAGTCTGTCATCGGTTGCACACTTACTACTGAGTTCCAAACTGACTCTGGTAACAATGTTGGCATAAGCACTGTTCGTCGAGAGCTTCATGAAATGGGTTTCCATGGCCGAGCAGCCGCACACAAACCTAAGATTACCTTGAGCAATGTGAAGCATCAGCTGGAGTGGTGTAAATCTCACCGACATTGGACTCTGGAGCAGTGGAAATGCATTCTCTGGAGTGATGAATCATGTTTCACCACCTGGCAGTCTGACGGATGAATCTGGGTTTGGCAGATGCCAGGAGAACGCTACCTGCCCAAATGCGTAGTGCCAACTGTAAAGTCTGGTGGAGGAGGATTAATGGTCTGGGACTGTTTTTCAGGCGTTCGGGCTAGGCCCCTTAGTTGCAGTGAAGGGAAATCTTAACGCTACAACTTACAATGACATTCTCGATGATTCTATGCTTCCAACTTTGTGGCAACAGTTTGGGGAAGGGCCTTTCCTGTTTCAGCATGACGATGCCCCCCACCCCCACCCTGTGCACAAAGCGAGGTCCATAAAGAAATGTATTGTCGAGATCGGTGTCGAAGAACTTGACTGGCCTGTACAGCGCCCTGGCCTCAACCACATTGAACACCTTTGGGATGAAATGGAATGTCGACTGCAAGCCAGACCTAATCACTCAACATCAGTGCCCGACCTCACTGTTGCTCTTGTGGATGAATGGAAGCAAATCCTGAATGGGACAAACACCGCCAGGACGCATCCAGAAACAAACACCACCCCGACGCATCTGGAGACAAACTGCCCGGACACGTTCCGAGGCGAATAACACCCAGGCACATCCAGAGACAAACTCCCGTACAGACATAAACACTGCCCGGACGCGTCTGGAGACAAACCCTGCCCAAACGCGTCTGGAGACAAACCCTGCCCAGACACGTCCGGAGACAAACACCATCCAGATATAACCACTGTCCGGATATGTCCAGAGACAGAGACAGACAGAGAGGGGAGGGAGAGTGAGAGAGGGGTGGGAGGAGGGCGTTGCACTGTATTGAAAGAGAGTAGAGCAAGGATGGGACAACGACAGAGAGAGAGGGGGGTGGGGTCGGGGAGTTAGTGGAGAAAATATGTTATGCTTCATGAACAACACACACACACACACACACACACACACACACACACACACACACACACACACACACACACACACACACACACACACACACACACACACACACACACACACACACGTGATTGGACGATATCGGCAATTTTTCAGGAATTGGCAGGTTGGAGTCAGTGTAATTACCAACTGCAGTCCTTACTGTATACAGCCCAAAAACCTTGAGTAGCTTTCACAGAAAAACGGTGCATTTGTAAAGGTGTTTCAGGGATATGTTCACAAACGTTAATCTTTATAAACAACTGTGTGTGACGGGTGCAAAAAAAATTGGCTTGGTAATTTAGAAAACACGTTAATTTGGCAAAAGGCTCAGAAATCTGGTGTTATTTCATAACAATTCGCTCAGAATGGTGGAGCATGGAACACTCACTCACTCAGGGTGACGGACCATAAACCACATGCTCAGGGTGACGGAGCATATACCACTTGCTCAGGGTGATGGAACACGAACCATTCACTCAGGGTGACAGACCATAAACCACATGCTCAGGGTGACGGAGCATATACCACTTGCTCAGGGTGACGGAGCACGAACCACTCGCTTAGGGTGACGGAGCACGAACCACTCGCTTAGGGTGACGGAGCACGAACCACTCGCTTAGGGTGATGGAGCACGAACCACTCGCTCGGGATAACATGGCACGGCAAAAGCATCTGCAGTGAGTGAACGATTTGCTCAGAATGACTTAGCGTGGTACTGCCATTGACAATGGATGCTCGGCAAGTGGCTTAAGTACTCATGCAAGCCCTCCAATTAAATGGTTGATGAGGAACGGTTTGGCCAGGCTGTTGCTGCATACCATAATGAAATATAACTAATTTATTCAAATAATAACTTTCTCCACAAAAGAGTTGCTGCTTAATGCAGAACAACCCTGGAGACATCGCAAAGTTCAATCACCCAGGAAATAAATATTGCAGAACATCTGCCATGTTTCCTGCTCATCTGTGCATGTGTCACATGGTACATCAGTTCAGGGTCCACGCAAACTTTATAATTTTTTTTTTAAAACATCCGTTTTTCACATTTGCTTTGATTCCCAGTAGAGCACCTCTCAAAACCTCCAAAAATATAGAGACAGATCTGGCAGACGTGATGGATAGGCAGTCCCTCTGGGGAACAGGACGCGAAGTCTCGCAGTGAATTAATTAAATCATATAGTTTGATGAAGCTGGTTAATTTTGGCACATTCCTCAATTTTTACTACTGCATTTTTGCTACTCAATTTTTTTGCTTTTGCTACTTTGGCACGTTCCTCAATATAATTATCCAACAGTAGAAAAAGATAAGTTTAATGCTTTGGAAATTTCACATTTTCTTTTGTTTGTTAGGAGAAGGAGGGAACATAGCCTTGCTTGCTTAAAGTAAATAGGTATATCGGCTAAGTTATAAGACCCGTTATTTCTTTAAATTATCAGATTTCATAACAGATTTCGACACTTGTTTAGTCCAGACGATAATCGATCCTCAAAACCGAAATAATACTTCGATGGCATACTTAAATTAGTCTGTGAGAGTAGATCGTGGAAAATCATATCATTTTATGCATGAAATCGCTCCAAGCTCCCAATGTGAAAACTATAGTACTTTCAAAAGCGATGTCTACAGCGATTCGAAGCCATGATGAAGCGGCATTCGATAATATCAGTGAGGAAAGTGAAAAAAAACTTTATTGTTAAAGAAATCGTTCTGGCCTGTTCCAAGTCGAGGTATGGTTGAGCAGGCCAAAAAACATGGCGGCTTCAGACCCCAGCGAAGTTATCTAGAATACGCTTTAAGACCCCATAGGGAGTTGTGACCGAGGATGTGCCTGATAAAGGATATAATTAAATAAGGCCGTTAATTGTCTTCAAAAGGGGTGTTTTAATTAACCCAAACACCCAATTTTCACTCCTGCACTTCCTTGGAGCTTTCTTCGTATGCGTGCAAAGTTTCAGACTGATAGGTTTCATGGTTTTGGAGTTATGGAGGGGACACACTGACACGCTGACATTTATAAGTTTAGATAGAGACTTGGTTTTAATGGTAACCACCCCCCTCCCGCCATGTTATAAAGGTGCAGGAATTCAATAAAATACATCACTAGGGTCTAGTTTGTCATTATCAACATTTTTCAACTTTTCATGCAAAAAAAGAGAGTTCATGAAACACATGACCTTGCACTGTCTTGAGAAACAAGAACATGGGCGGGGTCTATGAGCAGCAAATTTCATTGGTCGTGGGTGGTTTAATTCAGTGACCTGATATGTAAATCTTGTTCTAATTGCAAGTCAATCGGATGAAAATTGAGGATTTCAGAAATTTAGCCCATGTTTGCCTTTTGGTCCGTGTTGACCTCAAAAATAATTAGTGGTTGAATTTAGTGACCTGATGTTAAAATCCTCTTCAAATTTCAAGTCAATCAGATGAAAATATACCATTTTAGAAATTCGGTCTATTTTTGACCTTTTGGCTGATGTTGACCTCAAAAATTGTTGGCTTTTGAACTCAGTGACCTGATATGCAAATCCACTTCAAATTTGAAGTCCATCAGATGAAAAATGAGGATTTTAGAAAATTGGCCTATGTTGATCTCAAAAGAGTGACCGCACACAATATCAGATGGTCATGTAGTTGGTGGTTTCAGATGTGGTAATTTCAATTTCCTCTACTGAATGGTTTTCGATGTACGCTCTTAACAAAATGCCGACACGTACGACGTACGTAGGACGTATGTACGACATACATGTGTACGCTACCAATCGCTTTACCCCGCTTTTCTCTTCACGAGCACAGGGTAAAAATTTTAATTAATGCTGACACAATGCTATGTTTAGCATATTATCGCTCGGTTGTATCCATGACCTGGTTGCAGTACCACTCTCGTTGTTCGAAAACAGTGGAGAGATGCGAATCATCAAAACAAAGTCAATGCTTAAAAAGAAACTTCAAGTTGAGATTTTCTAATCAAACATCTGTTCACCTTATGGTATCATATTAGATGGATGTGCCGTGCTGTGGGTGATCCATTGGCCTACTAAGGGAAGTGTCCTTCATAAGAAATCTACTGAATTATGTGGCCACCCATCTTGCGAAGAGTGACACATACTTAGTATTTGATAGATACGATGAAAACAGTATCAAAGCAACAACATGCTCTGCTAGGGCTGGGAAAGATGCAAGCAGATGACATGTGCTGTCCTTGAACACTCCGTTGCCATCACAGAAGGTCAGTCTCACTGTCACAGAGAACAAGGTTCAGCTGATCAGTCTCATCTGTCAATATCTGAAAGGTCGAGTCGATCTGTTCCCCCACAATGAAAAGCGGCTTATCGTCACTCGACCACTCGACCACATTCAACATATGTGGAGATATGTGAGAAAGAAATCAGTCAGAGGCCAGATATTCACACAACACATGAGCAAGCAGATGTTATCATTGTTCAACAGGTTGTGTACCTAGCAGCTGCAGGCATGTCCAACATTTGAGTTATTGCTGATGATACTGATGTATTTGCCTTGTTACTCCATTTCAATGTTAAACAGCAACTTTCAATGCAATCTAGTGATGGTTGCCACCAGCCAGGAGAGATCAAGCATCAATATCAAAGCCACAGCCGAGAAACATGCTGACATCATTGGGGATCTGTGCGAGCTGCTCATGCCCTTTCTGGTTGTGATACTGTGCCATACCTATGGGGGGTTGGCAAAGTGACAGTGGTGAAAATCCTGAAATCCAGCAAAACACTGACGAAGCTGGGTGAAACATAGGAACAGATGCTCAGTGTCATAACAGAGGCCACTAAATTCATTGCTCCGTGCTATGGATCACCTGCATTTGATGAGGTGACGGCGCTCAGGGATATGCTATGATTGACTAAGATGTTCAATCACAAACTCAGTTCAGCTCCTGAGTTGACAGCTCTACCAACAATAGCAGAGGCATTTGAGGAGCATGTGTGTAGGGCACACCTCCAAACAGCCATCTGGAAAGCAGCATTGGATGCAGATCCACCAGCTCTGAACCCAGTTCATTATCGATGGTCACTGGGCACGGTTTCTAAGATGTTAGTACCGATTGCGTTGCCACCAGATGTTTCCTCTGCACCAGTAGAGGTGTTCAAGATGAAAAGGTATGGATACACTTCTTCACGACCATGTTCAACATCCCATTGCAGCTGCTCTGCAGCACAGCTGTCACATTACATGTTCTATACTTGTCAGAGCAATGAGGAGTGCAGGAATGAACGTACCATCACTGCTGTTTCGGTGGATGATGATAACAATGAACATGACGAAGAAGCTGAAGTTTAGGGACGTTGAAAGACCTGATTATGATGATACATAGCATTTTCAATTTGTTACTAACATAGCAAATTGTTTAATTTCTACATTTCTTCCATAGTGTGGAATGTAATTTGTATATGATGAATGAATGGGTTGGATAAATTTGAAGTAATATATGCTGCAGCTATATCTCTGCACGAGAAGTAGGGCTATATTTTAGCAGGTTTAACATTGAGATGAAGGCCGTGTGGAATATAGTACAGAAAAATGGCATCGTGTACGGCTTTATGCTTTTTTAGTGTGGACGCCATGTATGGTGTTGTTACTTATTTGAAAACAAAATATCTCTGTATGCGAGGAATATTGTATAATATATGTGTATATATATATATGTGTATATATATATATATATATATATATATATATATATATATATATATATATATATATATATATATATATATATATATATATATATTGTGACGTCCACGGGACTTGAACAGTCCCGCCAACGTAGAATGAGCCGAAACGATGGAGGCGGTTTATTTGTTTATAACCCAAACATGGCGGTTCTAATCGCTCTACCACAAACGGGACGAGGAAGGTGGAACGAGTCACTTTTCACTGAGTTGATGATCTTTATTTGTTTTTATTATTGACCAGAAATAACAAGACTCGGCAAGAAGAGGGATCCGGGGCGATTCGACGGGACGGTGTGGGATCGGGCGTGGGGAAAAACACAGACAATTCCAATGAATATACAGATCTCAATCCCTCTAAGGCGCCAAGCACACACACACACACACACACACACACACACAAAACGTAGCTATTTCTGGTGGTCAGGCTGGACCGTGGTGTGGACGCAACTGTCCCTGGATCGGCGTCGGACGAGCTGGCCTTGCTCTCGTCAGGGGGGGGCAGGAGAAACCGTGGTGCTGTCGACCTCCTGGTCTTGGCCCAAGTCCGCTCACAGCCGCCAGGGAACCAGTTCTGGCGCCAAGTTGTGAGCAGGAGAGGGAGGCAGGTCCGCCCGCCGTTCGACCCCGTACTCCGAGTCAGCAGAACCCCAGAGCCAGCCAAGGTGAGGCACGAGGCTCAGCAAGGCTCCAAGACACGATCAAGAACACGATCGAATCAGCACAACAACAAGGACGCTCTCCGTGCAGCAGCCTCGACACCAAAAAAACACGATCTTTTTGGTTGTGATCTTCTTCCTCTTCCTTTTCGACCCCCAACAGAACCTTTTTATCCTCCTGCCCTCGTCACTTCCAATCGAGCCGTTTATTGGCCCACCGCCGTCGCCTTCTGCCAATCGTGATCACGGGGCGGAGCCATCCGCTGCACTGTCCTGTGACGTCACGGCCAGTCTCCAGAGAATACCAAAAGGGGTTTACGCAGACACAATTACCCTATCCCGTGTCCCTATCTAATTACGTGACAATTATCATTTCCCCCCTTGAAGAAATGAACATTTACTAGACAACTTATCACCACTGAATTGCTACTTATTACATCGAGATCCTGGTAAACTCGAACAGCATGGCATACCTAATTAAACATCCTAATTACCCTTTGAATGCATACCCCCCCCTCAAACGTAACAATATATATATATATATATATATATATATATATATATATATATATATATATATATATATATATATATATATATATGTGTGTGTAAAATAAAATATTTACTTTTGACCAGAAATGTCCCTATTTTAACTGTAAACGGAGTTTTTTTTTCACGAGAAGCAGCATTAGGACGCATTTTTTGTATGAAAACATTTGGAAAGTGGTGACAATGACATTGTAGACCACAGTGATGTTTTGGGGGGGTTCCTAGACATTTAAAACATGGGTTTTGTCATCAAAATGAAGTCTCTATGTCTAATGTGGGCAGAGTTTTTGGAAGATTGGTATTTCAGTGGGAGCCATTTTGAATTATTCAATATAAAAAAAATCCCCAAAGGTGCCAGCTTGGCACCTGGCTTCTTCTTCTTGCATATGGCAGCTTGGCTGCTGGGTGGCTATCATTTTGTTGGGGTGCAACTATGCCACTGATGCTGTGCCCCTATACCAGTACACTGATACTCATTTTGCTGACCTCAGAAATTATGAATGACAGGCTGAACCAACCCTGCCTGGTGTTAATTCAGCAGCCAACAGGGCTTGAACTCAGGACCCTAAAATCCCAAGCCAGCCACCATAACCACTAAGCCAAAACCAGGCTGAGCATCTAGTTGATTTATTACCAGTAGGATCAGTTCTACTTGAAACCAGAAGGGCACTTGGTAGAGCATATACTTCCGCCACGCAATACCTGATCCACAAGAACATATCGGACCCAATGCATTTTTCAAATATCGTGCTGTGTATAGTTTTTGGCCCATTTAGTGGGGCAGATAACAGCAATTTTTTAGAGGAATCGTGCAAATGATGATACAAGCATCAAATTTGGCACATTTGTTCTCCAGGGGATTCTAATCAAATCTGCCTGATTGGCCATTTGAAAATCCAAATTTGAAAAATTTGAAAAAAAAAAAAATAAACTTCAAAAAAGTCAAGATCACGAATCAATGTTGGATGCTGGCTGAGATTGGTGAATGTTTCAGAAACATCATCAAAGACGTTCCAAGTCTGCCATGCAGTTTTCTTCCCTTTACCACGGAAGGCAGACACGACGTCACATCCAGTGAACGCATGGAAGTATGGGATCCCTCTAGCTTTCTCAGGCTCTCTTGCAGAAACTACCTCATGGACTGGAATCCATCGTGCCTTGGCTCCTTGGCCAAAGGCAATCCACATGTTCTCAAGACCTAGTTCCTGTAAGGATGGCAGTACAGATATTGCTATGACTAGTACGGCCGTGTCATTAGCCTGAATGATAATGGACTTGCTACCATCCGTCGTTGCATCCCTGGCATGTACAAATATTCGAGTGTCAGTTTCTTCATGACAACATGGAGACACAGCATCCAGTGACTTCCTTGTGTTACTAATGGCATCTTCTCCTTTTGTGACAATGACTGTGCTTGTCGTCTGTGCTTCACACATCTTTTCCGCAAGGAAGTGAAACAGCTCAGTCTTGTTGCTGTCATCTTGAAGAAAGCTTCTCCAGTTACTTGGGGTCTTACTGGTTCCTGTCACTCTTCTTCTGATTCCTTGCCCCCTTTTCGACCTTGCCTCGGACTTCAGACTTGACTTCTTGTACACATCAAACACTACGTCCACCCTCTCGTTCCTGGCACCATAGGATTCCACCTTTGGGATGATGTCTTATTTAGCATAGTCATCAAATATCTTTGAAGTGCGTGGAGGTAGGGCATTGATAAGTGCTGAGCCATCAATGATGACTGCATCTCCCCTTGGTTCTCTGTCTGGGATGTTAACTTGCGCTTCAAGAATTTCAGCCAGCTGTGACTTCAAATTTTTTTGAAGTTTATTTTTTTTTTCAAATTTTTCAAAATTTGGATTTTCAAATGGCCAATTGGGCAGATTTGATCAGAAAGCCCTGCAGAACAGGAATGCCAAATTTGATGCTTGTATCATAATTTGCACGATTTTTCTACTGTCTACTACACTAAATCTCTCAATGCTGAAGAATCACGATTAAAATTAAATAACTCTCGTATCCGAATACGGATTCGGATCTTCACCAAAATGGAATCAATTCTTCCTTGTCAAACACCCAATATGTCCACCAAGTTTCGTCCAAATCCGTCCACAACTTTTTTTGAGATATCGTGCAATATATCATGTTTAGCCCTATCTCTCAATGGTGAAGAATCACTTTTAAAATTCTCGTAGTCGGATCCAGATCTGTATCTTCACCAAAATCTAAACAGTTCGTCCTTGTCACACACCCAACCTGTTCACACTATTTCATCTGGATCCGTTCACAATTTTTTGAGATATCCTGCACAAAATACAAACAGACAGAGAAACAGACAGAAGGAGGTGAAAACATAACCTCCTTCACCTTCGGTGGCAGAGGTCATAACAAACATCGTATATACCCCAAGACACGCTTTTGTGGTCTGCCACCAGATTATCCTGTGTTGTGTCTCGTGTATGCGTCTATATGTCCATATGTATGTGAGATGAGTGTGTGACATTCATCTCAAGAAAAAGAGCAAATCAGAGATTGCAGACCATCGCCAGGACTTGTTTTGTGTGGTGTATTTTGTGTGGTGTTTGTGTACTGGTGTGTTACGTCATGATTGAGAGACATTGTAAGAACTGCCACTTTATAAATACTGGCAGTGATGACCAGGTACCAAGACATCCCACTTTGATTGGACACCTGACCCTGACCCATGATGTTTATTATTATTCAATTTAATTCAGAATGGGATAAAAATAAATTAAATTCAAATCAAATGGACGACCAAATAGGTACAGTCCTGCATTGGAGTCATCAGAAGGAACCCAGATAAGCAAAAAGCAAAGATGAAGTCATCAGGAGGAACCTGGATAGGATTAACATTTCAGCTGCTACTCCTCTACCCTCAAACCCATCCAGGTGCAGGCAAATGAGCCTTGTTCAAAATAAATAAATAAATAAAATAAAAAAGAACACAGACCAAAAAATTATGGCTGCTATGCCATGTGTCCGATCAGATTGATTTTTAAAACATATTCTGCATCATTACTAAATCATAATTATGAAGTTATATGTTGATTGATTAAACGATTCAAGATTTAAAAAAAATTTTTTTATTCGTTTTCACTCAATCCAATATGGCTGCCAGACCATGTGACTAATCAATTATTCATGAATAACCTGGTATTCCCAAGGCTTAGGGAACATTTGTGTGAAGTTCCCCGTCGATCTGTCCAGCCGTTCTAGGGAAGATTTTTTTTTTTAGGTTTTCGGGTAAATTCAATATGGCTGCCAAACCATGTGACCTTTGACGTCATGTGTTCCTTTTGTTCCTCATGGATAGGAGGTCATACTTGTAAAGTTTCACCTTGATCTGTTCAGCCACTTCAGAGAAGATTTTGAAGGGTTTTTTTGTTTTGTTTTTTTTTAAACGATATGGCTGCCAAATTACGTGACTGATGGCATCATCAATTATTTTTCTGTGAACCATTTTATCCCTTGATGACCCTCAAAAATTTTTCTTACTGATCATATGTAGCGTTCTGCATATGGAATTATGACCTCATTACAGAGGCACCTATGACATCATAAAAAATCACACTTATTTCCCATGAGGAGTACAATTGCCATGTGCCAAATTTCAATTTTTTCCTTTGTGTGGTTTCAGAGATAGAGGTCCAAAGTTTTTGTTTTTCCAACATGGCTGCCACACCACATGACTATGACGTTGTAGTTATCAATAAATCATTCTACATGAGTAGTCGCTCCTATAGTGAAAATTTTGTCTATCTGACAAGCAGTTGTGGAAAAAACCACCAAAGTTCTGTGCGGACAAATAGACAGACAAGCAAATGAAAAATTACTCATATGACGACACTTGGGAAAACAGAACAAAGTAGAATGCCACTCAGTGGAGTGCACACTTCTGCCAGGTTGAACAGTTCACGTTTTGTATCCCACTGATGGGCTGGATCTGAACCAAAGTTGAATCTGCTTGTTTACTGATATGCAAATGTTCTTCAAATTTCAAGTCAATCGGATGAAAACTGACAATTTTAGAAACAATTTTAGAAATTTTCCCCATGTTGATGTTTTGGCCTATGTTGACCTTTTGGCTGATATTGACCTCAAAAATAATAGGTGGTTGAAATCAGTAACCAGATATGAAAAGGCTCCTCAAATTTCAAGTTAATCGGATTAAAATTAAGGATTTTAGAAATTTGGCCCAAATTGGCCTTTTGGCCTATTTTGACCTTATGGCCTATGTTTACCTCAAAAATAATAGGTGGCTTAATTCAGTGACTTGACATGCAAATCTCTTCAAATTTCAAGTCAATCGGATGAAAATTGAGGATTTTAGAAAATTTGGCCCAAATTGGCCTTTTGGCTGATGTTGATCTAAAAAATAATTGGTGCTTAAATTCCACGACCTGATATGCAAATGGTCTTCAAATTTCAAGTTAATCGGATGAAAATTGACAATTTAAGAAACTGTTGAAAAATGTGGCCAATGTTTGGTTGACATTATTTCCTTTGTTGACCTTTTGACCTCAGTTAACCTCAAAAGTAATAGGTGGTTGAATTCAGTGCCCCCATATGCAAATACTGTTCAAATTTCAAGTCAATCGGATGAAAATTGAGGATTTTAGAAAATTTATCCCCAAATTGGCCTTTTGGTCTATGTAGTCCTCTTTGCTTGACCGAATTTTACGAAACTTCAATGCGAGACCGTCACAGGGTCGATGACATTAATCTCCGAAAATTTCAGAACGGTCGGTTGAGCTGTTTGGGCTGGAGGCGAGCGGACAGACAAATAAACCAATGTCACCCACAGGGTGACCCGTATCTTGCCAAAAGGTGACCACGTGTGACTTCTTTGAGGTCACACTGAGGTGAACAGTGCTGCTCTCCACCAGGAGCGACTCCTTGAGGAATATCTGCCCACGAGAGATTCCGATGAGAATTGTTCTACAGAGTAACCATGAAAAATATGTGTTTGCCTCATAACGTCACCAAATGACGTCATAATGTCTCAAGCTTGAGATATCTAGAAAGCACTCATTGAGGTGTTCAATTTGAGGTACTACACGATATGGTTCCTAAAACTTGAAAATTTGACCTCGGGGTCAAATATGTTTGACCGCAGGCGCTAACCATGAAGGTCAAGTCCAATCGCCACCAAAAACGAATCAGCTGAGCACCAGACCATATACTACATTCCCATAACGTTTGGAGACGATTAGATTAAAATTACTCAAAAAATAAGGGTTTCGTTGACTCCCCTGATTTGCGACAAATTGACCTTGACCTTTGACCTTGACCTTCAAAATGTTATGTGCTGAAAGGGACCTCTATAGGCCTCTGATATGCGAAGTTACAAAAATTTCCAATGATAACTGTGCTCTGCAGAGTGATTTATACGTGATTACAGACAAAAAAAAAACATACAAGCTGACTAACATATCTTGCAAAAACTTTGTTTTGGCAAGATAATAAACAAACAAACAAGTTATCGCACTCACTAAATGCCGAGCTGAGCCATGCCGTAACAAACAAACAGAGGTGATGAACATACCTGTCAAAATTTTTTTTATTTTTTTGCCAAGTAACAAATGAAAATTCACTCACAGAGTGACACTTCGCAAAATGGAATGGCACTCGGTGGAGTGAATACCCCCGCCAGGTTGAACAGTTAAAATTTTGTATGCCACTGACAGGTCGGATCTGATTCCGGACCTTAACCAACACCAAATTGGCTTGTTATTGTCACCGAACCAATGCTTCCTCCTCGTTTTGTCAAAAGTTGCCCAGAACTTTTAGACAAAACATGCTATACCATAGTATTTGGCCCCATCTCTCAATGGCGAAGAATCACCTGAAAAATTCCCAGATCCGGATCCAGATTCGGATCTTCACCAAAATTGAATCAATTATTCCTCGTGGCACTCCCAATCTGTCCACTAATTTTCTTGTGAATCCATCCATCACCTTTTGAGATATTGTGCTGTAGATATATATATATATATATATATATATATATATATATATATATATATATATCTATATGTATCGTATTTTGGCCCTTTCTCTCAACAGTGAAGAATCACTTTAACAATTCTCAGATCTGGATCCGGATTCGGACCTTCACCAAAATTAAGCATTGCTGTCCTTGGCTGGTCATCTACATACACAAAAAAAAATTCAAAACGATTGCTTGAAAACTGTGGCCATAAATCGTGTGACAAACAAACAGACAAACACGACAGACCAACATATTTGGCGAAGAAATTTTTTTGCCAAATAAGAAACGGACCCAAATGAAATACCCACCCCTTTGGTGAGGGTAACAAAAGGCTGCACGGATATCAGTGGACAGGCAGAGCATTTGAACCAAGTTGAGAGAATAAACAGAAAAAGAAACTCTTCACCTTCAAAATAAGTCTCTGCGCACCAGTCACTGCATAGTTGTAATCATCCTTCAACATTTCATCTAGAATGTACAGCCAAAGATGGAATTGGTTTGAAAAGGGACGGGCGAGTAGATTTGTGTCATCGGGTTTGAAGGAGAACGATATGATCAGGTAGGGACCTTCGTCTGATTGTTTACAAGTTCGTAGAAACATGAACCCTGCTACCGTCCTTCAATGACGTTGGAATTGTGTGTTTTGATGATTGCTCACCTGGAAAGTGACAAATTTATGAGAAGGAGATTGACAGATCAGGGAAAACCAAGAAGGTCAGGTCCTCGAGGAGACTGTCGAGTGCAAAGCTCTGCGTGGGTGCACCCAATAAATCAGTTGAGTGGTGTTGGGGAAACCCTTGACGTTACATACTGCGAGCTAGAGTAAGCAGGCCTGGGTGCCTGTTTGCAAGATGTCAAGTGAGAATTTCCAAAACCATTGCCTTGAATCACCCTGCCTGAGATTACAGTTATCAGAAGCCACAGATTTGGTGCCCAGTGGCGAAGACAGGAATTAGTGAGTTTCAGGAGAGAAAGGTGATATCATGAATTATAAATACCTGCATATCAGCTTAGAAGATCTGGTAATAATTCCACAGGTTTTCATTTTCTTATTGTGATGCTGATAGGGCCACCTTTCAGGAACGTGGGGGCCACTCACCAGGGACGTGAGGGCCACTCACCTTTCAGAAAGGATTTCAAGTGGAAGGGGAAAATGGTCTTGTCACGATGTTCAGCATTGTTTGAGGAGCTGCATACGAGTGCTGCTGTTATGAGTGGTGAGAGCCGATCGATCAGTTCGGCACAATGTTCCACAAGTGTTGAACTGCTCCGGTTGCTTGATCAAACCTGGTTGAGAGATCAATACCTGTCCAACTCGAAAATAGAATAACAACACCTCAACCCCTCGACCTGAACAAATCTTGTGTTATTCATCTTTAATGGGAAGTACAGATTTAATAGCAGCTCCTCCCTCCTCATTGGTTCTTACGTTCATCTCCTGATCATCCCTCGTCACTTCCACACGCAGAAACGCATTCCTTCATTCACATATTGGGTGGTCGCTAGACTACCGTTATTCTCAGGTTTTCCGTCTGTCTGTTTGTTTGTAATGGACAGCTCTGGAGGCCAGAGGAGTCATCCGATTTTGATGAAACTTGACTGGTAGGTTCATACCAGGATCGAGTTGTATGCTTTTGAGCACCGTTGCTATGGACGCCACCGTTACCTGGCAACGGGACTTTGAATTTTTTGAAAAAATCCGAAAAATATCTATATATATATTTTTTTCTAAAATCAAAAATCGGCTTACGCGCTTTTATGCGCACTATAATCAACCTCTTTGTCAAAAAATTTCAGCCCTAACCGTCAAAAACTGTATGACTCGTATGCAATTATATAGCGACCACCCATGTCGCCTACCGGCTTGTTCCTCTTCTTCTGCAATCCCATGTTCTTGTGGGGTTGGCCGGGGGAAGTTTGGCCCAAGTCGATCACAGCCTGACGTTCGACCAACGTTTGGGCAGGAATTTGGAATTTGTCCATGGTGCTGGCGATAGCTTGCCTACTCTTCACAAAGGACAACGTGGTATCTTTAACATCCACCAATGAATGCTGCCAGACGGGATGTCCGATTGAACGTCCGTCCGAGGGACGGCGCACCCGTTGATGAATCACCCTGCCTGTCAAACACCAGAATGACAGTTTATAGTCGTGTCGGGATTCGAACCCAGGCAAGACAGCAAAGAGGCGAGTGTGTGTCCCTCCAGAGTCTCAGCCAGTGCTGGATTAACCATTAGGCAGACAAGGCCATGTGCCTTAGGGCCAGCCAAAAATTCGGGCAAAAAATTCGGGCCAAAAATTATTTTCACATTAAATATTTGTCTTTTTTTGTATTAAATATTTTGTTCTTGAATCAGTTCATCTTTTGTCTGGGGTCCATTTCCATGAGCCCGAGATCTAATTTAAAATTTTCAGGCCATTCTCTAAAATTTCAAAATGTGCCTTTGGGCCAGCCGGGGCTTAATCCGGCACTGGTCTCAGCCATCCTGCTGTCACATCTCTGTTTGTTTATCTTTTTTTCCTGCGTTTACCTCTTTAATGCTGTTGTTCTCGCACTAGTGTGAGCTTATGATGTTGAAGTACCGTAAGGGTCATATGCGTTGTGTATATTTTGTATATCGTCCTTATTTTAACTCCATATCCTCAATCGAGTTGTTTTTATTTACCTTCTGAACAAGCCTTGACGTGTGCACACAAAGCGTGAAAAAGATAACAACCACAGGTGTCTCTTTAACCTGTTCCTTGTCGGTGTTGGTTTCACGTGGAGTTCGTTTCATCTAAAATAAATAATTTAAACCCGCTGTGCAGAACTTGAACCGATCAATTCTTCATCTTGAGCGTTACGGCAGCGCCACCTGCTGGAAAGCATTCGCCTGTGCTCATGTCGATCTACATGTACTACCTGGCAACATACATGTAATACCTGGCAACCTTAATGTACTACCTGGCAACCTACATGTACTACCTGGCAACCTACATGTACTACCTGGCAACCTACATGTACTACCTGGCAACCTGCATGTACTACCTGGCAACCTGCACGTACTACCTGGCAACCTACATGTACTACCTGGCAACCTACATGTACTACCTGGCAACCTGCATGTACTACCTGGCAACCTGCACGTACTACCCGGCAACCTACATGTACTACCTGGCAACCTACATGTACTACCAGGCAACCTGCATGTACTACCTGGCAACCTACATGTACTACCTGGCAACCTACATGTACTACCTGGCAACCTGCATGTACTACCTGGCAACCTGCACGTACTACCCGGCAACCTACATGTACTACCTGGCAACCTACATGTACTACCTGGCAACCTGCACGTACTACATGGCAATCTACACGTACTACCCGGCAACCTACATGTACTACCTGGCAACCTACATGTACTACCTGGCAACCTGCACGTACTACATGGCAATCTACATGTACTACCTGGCAACCTACATGTACTACCTGGCAACCTACATGTACTACCTGGCAACCTGCACGTACTACATGGCAATCTACATGTACTACATGACAGCTTACATGTATCAAGAAGTCGGTAGACTTCTTATGTCGGGATGGCCCGGACACTCCATTGGCTCAATACAACATAAATCCTCAAACAAAAAATCTACCAAGATAAAAGTAATAAACCCATAAATTACCTACCAGTCATCTGTGGATAATTCCCCATCCAATAACACTCGTTATACTTTGGGAAGTCATCGTTGAAGAAGGAAAATGAGAGACCCAAAAATTTCCATTTCTCATTCTTCTTTTACTTATTCATATTCTTTTCTGACACCGGAACTCAAAATTGGTTGAAGCTACGAACTTGGTTTAAACACCAATCTATACTAGTACATTTCATAGTGGGAAGGTGCAAGCTGATCAAATTTTAACAACTTGAAAGGATTCCACGAAAAGTACACAAAACTGCATTCCTTTGAAAAGGAATAGGACTCAGATTGGTGAGCGGGACTACGACTGTCAATCAGTCTGATGGAGACGGGGCCACCAGACATTTGCCAAAGGGCCAATTTGACCGAGGTGGCTGTGGTTAACGATGAAATATTTATCAGCCCTATCCGTGTAGGGCAGCCACGGGATCAATCGACAGGAACAACACACATATTTCGATAAAGTTCGTACGATTTAGAATGTTACATCATCTATAAAGTATGTACAGTCCCAACACAATGTGAGCATATCGATAAAGTTTGGAATACAACATTTGTAAATCAGTCGAAGAACATCTTTATATATATATATATATATATATATATATATATATATATATATATATATATATATATATATATATATATATATATATATATATATATATATATATATATACACACACATATACACAAGTAATAAAAACATTTTAAACAAGAAAAGAGCAATCAAAGACTGCAGACCCTTGCCAGGACTTGTTTTGTGTGTTTGTACTGGTGTGTTATGTAAATAATAACAGACAAAATTATAACTGACACTTTATAACCACTGACAGTGATGACTGCGTGTCAAAACGTCCTGCTTTGATGCAACCGCACTTTGGTTGGACACCTCATCCTGACACATGACGTTTTTTAAATTATTATTCAATTAAATTTAGAAAGGGATTAAAATAATTTATCAATTCACTTCAGTATAGGTTGAAATCAATTCAATTCAAATCAAATGGAAAACCAAATCGGCACAGTCCTGCATTGGAGTCATCAGAAGGAACCCAAACAAGGAAAAACGTAAAGATTAAGTCATCAGGAGGAACCTTGATGGGATTCACATTTCAGCTGCAACTACTCTACCCTCAAACCCATCCAGGCACAGACAAGTGAGCCTTGTTCAGAAAATAAAACAATAAAATATAAAATAAAGAACCCAGATCAAAAAATAATAATATTTCTGGCTGCCAGACCATGTGTCCAATCAAGTTGAAATTTAAAACATTTATTCCCCATCACAAATAGATCATAATTCTGAAGTTTCTCTTCTAATGATTAAATGGTTCCAGAGAAAGAATTCTTTAATTTTTTTTTCTTCAATCCAAAATGGCTGCCAAATCATGTTACCCATCAATTATTCCATAAAATTGTACACCCATGACTTCTGGAACATTTGTGTGAAGTTTCCCCTCAATTTGTGCTGTCATTCTGGAGAAGATTTTTATTGGTTTTAGGGTAAATCCAATATGGCTGCCACACCATGTGACCAAAGACATCATATATGTGAACCTTTTGTTCCTCGTGGATAGGAGGTCACACCTGTAAAGTTTTTCCTCGGTCTGTTCAGCCACTTCAGAGTAGATTTTTGAAGGTTTAATATGTTGTTGTTCGTCTTTCGGCTGCTCCCGTTAGGGGTCGCCACAGCGGATCATCCGTTATGATCCGCATACTGATTTGGCATAAGTTTTACGCCGGATGCCCTTCCTGACGCAACCCTGGTCGCCTCTTACGACACAGGGATAAGGATTGGGTTTCGCCATGATTCCGGGCTGCCCTTCACCCTCTCATTGCGTGGCCCAGTGCAGAGCTCCCATCCTCAAGCGATCCTCAAACCCAAGCCTCCGGGTAGCCGGATTACAGGTGCACGCCACTACACCCGGTTGAAGGTTTAATATATATATAGCTACACACACACACACACACACATATATATATATATATATATATATATATATATATATATATATATATATATATATATATATATATATATATATATATATATATATATATATATATATATATATATATATATATATATATATATATATATATATATATATATATATATATATATATATATATATATATATATATATATATATATATATATATATATATATATATATATATATATATATATATATATACACATATATATCTACACACACACACACACACCCACACACACACACACACTCACACACACATATATATATATATATATATATATATATATATATATATATTTATATCTACATACACACACACACACATACACACACACACACACACACACACACACACACACACACACACACACACACACACACACACACACACACACACACACACACACACACACACACACACACACACACACACACACACACACATATATATATATATATATATATATATATATATATATATATATATATATATATATATATATATACACACATACATACACACACACACACACACACACACACACACACACACATATATATATATATATATATATATATATATATATATATATATATATATATATTATATACTTCTTCTTCTTCTTCTTCTTCTTCTTCTTTCGGCTGCTCCCGTTAGGGGTCGCCACAGCGGATCATCCGTATGATCCGCATAGTGATTTGGCACATGTTTCACGCCGGATGCCCTTCCTGACGCAACCCTGGTTGCCTCTTATGACACAGGGATATGGTACACCTATTTTAACCGGGGTATACACCGGCCCAGTATACTGGAACTCATTTCGCCGACCTTGGAAGGATGACAGGCTGAGTCAACCCCCTGGTGTATTAATTCAGTGGCCCAACAGGGCTTGAGCTCAGGACCTTTTGGATCCTAAGCCGCTGCCCGAACCACTGCGCCAACACCAGGCTTATATTATATACATATACATATGTATATATCTGTATATATGGCTGCCGAATCAAGCGACCGATGACATTAAATTTCTTTCTGGGGACTATTTTATCCCGAGATGACCCTCAAAATTTTTCATACTGACCAGATGTAGCGTTCTGCATATGCAATTATGACATCATAAAGAAGGCATGTCATAAAAATCACCATTATTCTTCATGAGGAGTACTTGCTATGTGCCAGGTTTCAATTTTTTCCTTGGTGCAGTTTCAGATACAGTGGTCCAAAGTACCAAAACGTCCCGCTTTGATGCAACCCCACTTTGGTTGGACACCTGATTCTAACACATGAAGTATTTTATAATTATTCAACGAGAAAATACCACCCATCACTTCGCTGACGGAGCACTGAGATGGGGGAAAAAAAGAGGGGGTTGATAAAGAGTGGTGTAGGGAGAGTGAGGAGATCAAGGGTGAAAAAGAGAGGAAGGAGGCAGAAAGAGAGAGGAGGGATTGGGAAAGAGAAAGGAGGGAGGGGGAAAGAGAGGAGGGAAGGGAAAGCAAGGAGAGAGGAAGAGTGAGTAAGGGGGGTGGGGGGGGGGGAAGAAAGGCATTGAGAGGTGAGAGGAAGGGAAGGCAGACGGCAGTGGAGCATAAATTTCAATTCATGGTCTCATCAAAATGATTCTGCTTAGAATGACAATGAAGATGGGAACAAAATAATGGCTGAAATCCATTTTCTACCAGTCATACTAGAAATACCACACAGAGCCAAACACCGCCCAGACATGTCCAGAGATAAACACAGTCCAGAGAAAAACACCGCCCAGACGCGTCCGGAGCTAAACTGTCTGGAGACAAACACCTCTCAGACACGTCCAGAGACAAATTCCTGTCCAGACATAAACACCACCCGGACACAAACTCCCATCCGGACATAAACACTGCCCGGACGTGTCCAGAGACAAACTCTCATCCAGTCACGTCTGGAGACAAACTCCCATCCGGACATGTCTGGCGACAAACTCCCATCCGGACACGTCTGGAGACAAACCATGCCCAGACATAAAGACCGCCCGGATACGTTCGGAGACAAACACCTGCCAGACATAAGTACCGCCCAGACACGTCTGGATCCAAGCTGACCAGAGACAAGCACCGCCCGGACATGACTGGAGGTAAACTCCAATCCATACATAAACACCACTCGGACACATCCGGAGACAAACTCCCATCAGGACATACACACCGCTCGGACATGTCCGGAGACAAACTCCTGTCCAGACAAAACCACCGCTCAGCCACTTCCACAGACAGATTCCCATCCGGACGCGTCCAGAGACAAACACCTCTCAGACACGTCCAGAGACAAATTCCCATCCAGACATAAACACCACCGGACACAAACTCCCCTCAGGACATAAACACTGTCCAGACGCATCCAGAGAAAAACTCCCATCCAGACACGTCTGGAGACAAACTCCCATCCAGACATGTCTGGCGACAAACTCCCATCCGGACACGTCTGGAGACAAACCATGCCCAGACATAAAGACCGCCCAGATACGTTCGGAGACAAACACCTGCCAGACATAAATACCGCCCAGACACGTCTGGATCCAAGTTGACCAGAGACAAGCACCGCCCGGACATGACTGGAGGTAAACTCCCATCCATACATAAACACCAACCGGACACGTCCGGAGACAAATTCCCATCAGGACATACACACCGCTCAGACATGTCCGGAGACAAACTCCTATCCAGACAAAAGCACCGCTCAGCCACTTCCAAAAACAGATTCCCATCCGGACGCGTCCAGAGACAAACTCCAATCTAGACACGTCCGGAGATAAACTCCCATCAGGACACGTCTGGAGATATATACCATCCGGACACGTTTGGAGACAACCCCGTCCGACATAACCACCATCCAGAAGCATATGGTGATAACCACCATCCAGACATAACGACCGTCTGATACGTCGAGATAGAGATAGAGATGGAGATGGAGGGGTGGGGGAGTAATCAGTGAGAATATGTTATACTTTGTGAACAACACACACACACTGCACTGCACCGCACCACACATACACACGCACCCACGCATACATATACATGCCTGGCTGATATCGGCAATTTTTTGGCAGGTTGGAGTCAGTGTGATTACCGACAACAGTGCGTACTGTATACAACCCAGAAACCTTGAGTAGCTTTCACCGAAAGCCAACGTTGTATTGATATAGACGTTTCAGCGAGAAGTTCACAAGCATTATTATTTATAAACAGCTGCGTGTGATGGGTGGAAAAATGTTTGGCTCAGTAATTTAGAAAACACGTTAATACAGCAAACAGCTCAGAAATCGGGCGTGATCAAATATATTTTGCTTTGAAACTCACAAAGAGAAACATTTAATCTTTGTAAAGCAAATCCGATAACCAAATACTTGAGAATAGTGGGGCAACTTAGCATAACAATTGTGCATTTTGTGAGGAAAGCACCAAATTTGGCACACTAGTAGCCTATCATATTATGAACAGATTTGGATATTGGGCCATCTCAATATTTTTGATGGCAGTGGAAAATGGCTGCCACAGCCATCACCGGCTGAATTTGAGATGGCCCAATATCCAAATCTGTTCATAATATTATAGGCTACTAGTGTGCCAAATTTGGTGCTTTCCTCACAAAATGCACAATTGTTATGCTATATTTAGCTAAGTTGCCCCACTAGAAACAGGTGCGAGGACAAAGGAAAACCCGAAAGAACCTCCATAAGATACGGGATGAAACTTTGCCACCACGGCACCCGTAACAGGAATGGCATGTATACACACCCACGGAGAGTCCATACAGATCCAAATCTACCCATATGTACCACGTCCACGTGTGCTGTAAACGGACCTCTACCTTGTAGTAACTGTCAACTGCACATCCCGATCAGGACTCGAAATGCACTGTACAGCTCGGTAAGGAGCTGAAGCACTCAAGCACTCCAACGGAACACCTGGCTTGGCAAGCGATTACCAATTGCCGTCGATCCAACTGTGCACCCGTAAACGCCCATGCAATGTCCGAATTGGACAAATCAACACTTTTTTTTCGGAGTCAAAACTGCTGATACTTTCAAATCTGGAGCTCACATTTTATTAGTTCACGAAAAAATATTTTCACGAAAAAAAATATATTGGTTCACGAAAAATATAAGTGACCACTATATTTGTTATTGTTGTGTGTCTGTCTGTCTGTCTGTATGTCTGTATGTCTGTCTGTCTGTCCCAAGCATAGCTCCGTGGGTTTTCATCCGATCCTGATGAAATTTTGGTGGGAGGTTTATATCATGATCTAGTTGTGTTTTCCTGAAAATGGGCGTGGTGCGCCCATTATTGTCGGAGCCACGCCCAAAAAACATGTGTTTTTAGGGGTTAGCTGATTTCAATTTGGATCTTCTCCTAGGGGTTTTGTCGAATCTGACAGGGGTTTCAGTACTTGGTTAGCCCAATGGCACCTGCATAGCTCCATGGAGCTCGATTTTTCATTTTCGTCCTAAGGTCAAGGCCACAAGGTCACGAACTTAGAAAATTGCGAATTTTGACATAAAAAATTCTTCTCCGAGGGGTTTGTTTAATCTGGCAGGGGTTTCGGTATTTGGTTAGCCCAATGGCACCTGCATAGCCCCACGGAGCTCGATTTTTCATTTTAGTCCCAAGGTCAAGGTCACAAGGTCATGAACTTAGAAAATTTCGAATTTTGACATAAAAATCAGAAGACCACCCAAACTTTGAGAGCTAGGATGACAATATTTTTTATGCATAATCTTGAGGTCATTCCCCACCTAAAGTCTTCAAACAATTTTGCTCTATCTCGAACACCTTGCCCGTGGCGCCCCCTTCAAGTTTGTTTTTACGCTCATTTCATCAAAGTATGGATAATCCGAGGAGTGTGAAATGCCATATAGCCTATATGATGTTATATTGTTCCTGGAATGTTCCAGAGGAAGTTTTGCACCAAAGGTCATAATCCTTGACCTTTGACCTTTAAAGTTTACAAAGGTCAAATTTTCAAAGTTGTGGGAATCGAACTGGGTTTTCGACCTTCTTCGACGAACTGACTCCATTAAGCTATAGCACGTTTCCTGTTTCCTTATTTTAATGTCCACAACATTGTTTTGGGACCTTTAAAGGTTATGAAAAGGTCAAATTTTGAAAGTTGTTGAACAAAACTGGGTTTTCGACATTTTGCAGCTAATATAAACCTGTCACTGGTACCACATCATGTTGATCATTTTTATAACTTGGTCAAACATTATCACATTGTCTCATCCTTGACTTCTGAAACAATCTACATCGTCAAATACCGCTCGTAAACGATCGTCGTCTTCAGACTTGTAATAATTCTTCGTTTAAGAGATTCTCTCGGTTATTCATATACACAAATTAAATGAAGCCACAAATGCTTGCATCTACAGGCGTTTATAAGCACTGTAATATACCCAGCGATTCATAGCTATGATGAACAGGCATTCGATAATACGAGTGAGGAAAGTGAGAGAAAAAAAAAACTTTGTCATTAAGAAATCGTTGCGTCCTGTTATCAGTCAAGACATGGTTGAGCAGGCCAAAAAACATGGCATCTTCAGACCCCAGTGAGGTTACCCAGGAAACACCTTTAGACCCCAGACAGCGAGGTGACCGAGGATGCGCCTAATGAAGGATATAATTAAATAAGGCCGTTAATTTTTTCAAACGGTGCGTTTTAATTAACCCAAACATCCAATTTTCACCCTGCACTTCCTTGGAGTTTTCATAGGATGCATGCAAAGTTTCCGGCTGCGAGGTTTTATGGTTCTGGAATTATGGAGGACACACACACACACACACACACACACACACACACACACACACACACACACACACACACACACACACACACACACACACACACACACACACACACACACACACACACACACACACACACACACACACACACACACACAGTATAGATTGAATTTAGAATGGCATTAAAATATATTCAATTCCAACAAAATGGAGGACCAAATAGGTGGAGTCCTGCATTGGAGTAATCAGAAGGAACACAAACAAGCAAATAGCAAAGTTGAAGTCATCAGGAGGAACCTGGATAGGATTACCATTTCAGCTGCTACTACTCTACCCTGAAACCCACCCAGGTACAGCCAAGTGAGCCTGACTCAAAAAAATAAAATAAACAAAATGAACCTAGATCAAAAAAATTAATCATTCTGGCTGCCAGACCATGCATCCGATCAAGATGAAATTTAAAACATTTATTTCCCATCACAACTGGATCATAATTGTGAAGCTTCGCATCGACTGATGAAGTGGTTCCAGAGAAAACATTATTTAATATTTTTATTCAATCCCATATGCCTGCCAAACCATGTGACCTATGAATTATTCCTTAAAATTGTACACCCATGGCTTGTAGAACATTTATGAGAACTTTCCCCTCAATTTGTCCAGCTGTTCTGGAGAAGATTTTATAGATTTTAGGGTAAATCCAATATGGCTGCCAAACCATGTGACCAAGAACGTCATATATGTGAACCCTTTGCTCTACATCGATGGGCGGTCATACGTGCAAAGTTTCGCCTCAATCTGTTCAGCCACTTCAGGGAAGATTTTGAAGGTTAAAAAAAAAAATATATATATATATATATATATATATATATATATATATATATATATATATATATATATGGCGGCTGAATTACGTGACCGATGACATCATCAATTTTTTTCTGTGAATCATTTTATCCCTTGATGACCCTCAAAAATTTTCATACTGATCAGATGTAGCTGATCATCAACAGATGACGGAGACAGTATGGGAGCTACGTCCACAGATGATAGAGACAGTATGGGAGCTATTTCCACAGATTATGGAGACAGTATGGGAGCTACGTCCACAGATAATGGAGACAGTATGGGAGATACGTCCACAGATGAAGGAGACAGTATGGGAGCGACGTCCACAGATGACGGAGACAGTATGGGAGCTACGTCCACAGATGATGGAGACAGTATGGGAGCTATGTCCACAGATGACAGATACAGTGTGGGAGCTACGTCCACAGATGACAGATACAGTTTGGGAGCTACTTCCACAGATGATGGAGACAGTGTGGGAGCTACGTCCACAGATAATGGAGACAGTATGGGAGCTACGTCCACAGATAATGGAGACAGTATGGGAGATACGTCCACAGATGAAGGAGACAGTATGGGAGCGACGTCCACAGATGACGGAGACAGTATGGGAGCTACGTCCACAGATGATGGAGACAGTGTGGGAGCTATGTCCACAGATGACAGATACAGTATGGGAGCTACGTCCACAGATGACAGATACAGTTTGGGAGCTACTTCCACAGATGATGATGACAGTGTGGGAGCTACGTCCACAGATGATGGAGACAGTATGGGAGCTATGTCCACAGATGACAGATACAGTATGGGAGCTACGTCCACAGATGACAGATACAGTTTGGGAGCTACTTCCACAGATGATGATGACAGTGTGGGAGCTACGTCCACAGATGACGGAGACAGTATGGGAGCTACGTCCACAGATGATGGCGACAGTATGGGAGCTACGTCCATAGATGATAGAGACTGTATGGGAGCTACGTCCACAGATGACAGATACAGTTTGGGAGCTACTTCCACAGATGATGGAGACAGTGTGGGAGCTACGTCCACAGATGATGGAGACAGTGTGGGAGCTACGTCCACAGATGACAGATACAGTTTGGGAGCTACTTCCACAGATGATGGAGACAGTGTGGGAGCTACGTCCATATATGATAGAGACAGTATGGGAGCTACGTCCACAGATGATGAGGAGTTGGATAATGTATGGAGTGATGAGAATGATGAAGATATGTGAAACACAGCAGAACAATATTGTTAGAATCGTGGCATTTTCTTCTGAGGAAAGAAAGTGACTGCATAATTGCCTCGAAAGTGTAGTTTGGTCGTGGTGGTTGGAGGATTCTGAAACCCATTGTTCATTGACTTGGTATTATTAAAATATCTGTTTAATATGAAATAAACATACATCTTTTGCTTTTTTCATTCAGCATCATTCTTCATATATGATTAACTATGTGATTAATGACTACGTGATTAACAAACATGATTAACTACACACTTTTCAACAATGAAACTTTTATAATTGGAATCATTGACCATGAAAACATGGGTGTAGACACCTTGTTTGTGATGATACCATGCATGTACTGTTATGCAGATATTGATGAAAGTGGCATTTTCGGTTATGACGTAAGCCTGGTGTTGGCTTCGCGGTTAGGGTGGCTGCCTTGGGATCCAAGTGTCCTGACCTGCTGTTGGCTGCTGAATTAATACCAGGTGGGGTTGACTCAGCCTGTCATCCTTCTGAGATCGGCAAAATGAGTACGCGGCATAGCTGCGTCCCTAACCAATGATGCAACCAGCAGCCAGGAGAGACAGAGACAGAGATGACGTCAATAATCCAGTGATTTAGGGTGCAAACCCACAGCCCAGACCCGGCATCAATTCATTTTAATGATGTTGGGGGAACGCCCCATCGAAGCATGAGGTCCACAGTAATTGTGGTGCTTTTTATATAAATAAAGCTTCTGGGCTCTGGGTTTAAAAAACTGAGTACTCCCTTCCTTCGGTGCCCGACGATGACATCACGTATCGCCTGGAAATTGAATTGCGAAGGAACGGTGAACAACAACAAAATGCAGACCCGTGGGCTACGCACGTGCGGGACCAATCGCTTCACCCCACTTTTCGCTTCACGAGCGCAGGCCAATTATCTATCTATAATTCCAGAAATCTCTGTGTGTCTGTGACCGCTGTTTCTCGACAACCAATGGTCCGATCTAATTGAAACTTGCCATATATATTGCTGGGGCCCTGTGGATGTGCCTTTTCAAGGTTTGATATTAATCGGACAAGTGGTTCCCAAGTTCTGGTCATTTATTTACCAAACCAATGACAGGGCACGGTGCTATGATGTCACAATTGACGTCACAATTCTTCTTCTTCGTTTGATATGACGTCACAATTGACGCTGGGGACCTGAGTATGTGCCTTTTCAAGGTTTGATATCGTTCTTCTTCATCCATTTCAACTGTTTCCAAAGTGCCCATTTATTTTCCAAACCAATGACAGGACACGGTGCTATGACGTCACAATTCTTCTTTTTTTTTTTTGCACGTACGGGCGAGCACTAGTACTTTGAAAAGTCTGCTATAGAGTACGTTCATAAGCCTTTACAAAGTAGCTTTTATTCTCGTTCTCGAGTGTTTTCATAACTACCAAGGCCGATAAAGATGCCAGAATAGATCGCTAAAGCTTAAACCGGGAGATCCTGAAAACGCCAAAATTTTTACGTCTTCTTCTTCCTCATATTCTTCTTCTTCTCTTTTCGCTTCACCAGCCGAGCATAATAAAGGCTGAAGTGATTCGAGCAACGATACTAAATTAGAACGGTTTTCAATGTACGCTCAACATACGCTGTATCAAATGGTCAAGTAACACGTGGTAAAGTTTCAATGTCCTCATTTGAACGCCTTGAAACAAAATGCAGACACGTACGTTCGGGACCGATTGCTTTACGTTGCTTTTCGCTTTGTGAGCGCGGGGCTAAATACCTGCGCTCTGCATTACAAGCTGGAACGTTTACTAATTTCCAGAATTTACAAAAGATTATATTTACCCAATTGCTCAGGATCAAAATGGACGAAACAATTTTTCCCCATCATCATTAACTTGTGAATTTGTTGCATGTCTGAGTCTCTCTGGCGCCAGATTGCGCCAGATCTGAGTCAGTCCTCTCTCTCTCTCTCTCTCTCTCTCTCT
>NC_140961.1:44104563-44129563 GCF_056783735.1 Eptatretus burgeri
ACTGATGTCGATGTTGGTAGTAGTAGTGGTAGTAGCACTTTCAAGTAACGTGTTGCAAAGTGTGAACAACGTTCGTGTAGCGTGCTTACAAAACGTTACTCATAGGTTAGAAATAAGTTTCGGGTACGCTAAACATTACCTCGACGTGTTTCGACTTATGAGTAACTTACAAGTAACGTGTTTCAACGTGTGTCAATGATCGCATAACGTGCCGACAACTTATGGCCAGCGTAGCGGAACGTGTGAGTCATACGCCGGCATACGTCGTAAAATTTCAAGCATGAAAAAATTCGAGGAAAACCCAAAAGTTCAACGTTTAAAGCCAGCGTACTACGACGTATGGCAGTGTTTTTCAGTGTGCTCTTAACATTTCCAAAACGTACCCATAACCTATTCGACGTGTACCAGCGTTTTACACAAATTTTCCAAAAATAGGCAGAAGCTGGCTAAAACGTCAAGGTGTGAATGGGACTTATAAAGTGCGGGCCTGTAGGTGCGTGCCCGTACGTGCGGGTCCGTACGTGCGTGCCCGTAAGTGCGGGCTGTACGTGTGTCCCTGTAGGTGCGTGGCCGTACGTGCAGCTTCGTTCTTTTGCTCTCGTAAATGACGACTGGATTGGGGCATTGTTTCAATTAGATCGGACCAACCTTATCATAAATGGCCATAACTTGGGAAACACCTGGGAAACGTACTCAGGTCCCCAGCATCAATTGTGACGTCATATCAAACGAAGAAGAAGAAGAATTGTGCCTTCTCTCTCGCGTCCCCACTCTCTCGCGTCCCCACTCTCTCACCCCCTCTCTTGCCCCCCTCTCTCTCCCCCCATCTCTTGCCCCCCTCTCTCTCCCCTCCTCTCTCGCCCCCTCTCTCGCCCCCTCTCTTGCCCCCCTCTGACACCCCTCTCCCGCCCCTCTATCGCCTCCTCCTCTCTCCCCTCTCTTGAATTGTGATGCCCCCTTTCTCTCGCCCCTCTCTCTCTCGCCCCCCTCTCCCCCCTCCTCTCTCCCCCCTCCTCTCTCGCCCCTCTCTCTGTAAATGTATTCACAAATATCTACCAAGCTCATATCAAACCTTGAAAAGGCACATTCTCAGGTCCCCAGCGTCAATTGTGATGTCATATCAAACGAAGAAGAAGAATTGTGACGTCAATCGTGCAAAAAAAAAATAATTGTGACGTCATTCGTGATGTCATAGCACCGTGTCCTGTCATTGGTTGACACATAAATGGCCGTAACTTGGGAACCACTTGTCTGATTAATATCAAACCTTGAAAAGGCACATCCTCGGGTCCCCAGCGTCAATTGTGACGTCATATCAAATGAAGAAGAAGAATTGTGACGTCAATCGTGCAAAAAAAAATTATTTGTGACGTGATTCGTGATGTCATAGCACCGTGTCCTGTCATTGGTTGACACATAAATGGCCGTAACTTGGGAACCACTTGTCTGATTAATATCAAACCTTGAAAAGGCACATCCTCGGGTCCCCAGCGATATTCCTGGCAAGTGTCAATTAGATCGGACCAGGGGTTATCGAGAAACGGCAGTCGCAGACACACACACACACACACACACACACACACACACACACACACACACACACACACACACACACACACACACACACACACACACACACACACACACACATTGCTGGAATTATAGATAGATACTGTTCAAAAGTAATTTGTAATTGATAAATAACAAGTACGTGCCCGTACGTGCTTGCCCGTATGTACGTGGCAGTACGTGCAAAAATAAAAAAAAACTATTGTGATGTCAATTATGATGTCATCGCACCGTGTCCTGACATTGGTTTGGTAAATAAATGGCCATAACTTGGGAACCACTTGTCCGATTAATATCAAACCTTGAAAAGGCACATCCACAGGGCCCCAGCAATATACCTGGCAAGTTTCAATTAGATCGGACCAGTGGTTGTCGAGAAACAGCGGTCACAGACACAGACACACACACACACACACACACACACACACACACACACACACACACACACACACACACACACACACACACACACACACACACACACACACAGACACACACCACACAGACACACACACCACACAAACACACACACAGATCGCTGGAATTATAGATAGATCATACTTATTTGAATGACACTCGTGACAAATAAACCTTTCCAGCAGCCGGTTGATTACTTGGGGTTTATTTCAATTTATCGTAAGCGTGGCTCGTTTCTTCCTTCTCTCCGGTAGACGACTCGGGGTTGTTGTTGTTGTTTATTTTATTATAAGCTCGGCTCGTTATCAACAACAATTTCCCCCTTCTCTCCGTTAGACTGCTTGGGGGATGTTATTTCATTTTATTGAAAACCTACCTTGTTTCCTCGCCATCATTGAATCGCGCGACTCACAGGATCTTGACAATCTCGTTTACACGTGTACCCTGTCGGGATCTCATTCGGGGAGCCGGCGATCGGCACACACTACGCAGGTATGTATAACCGCTATTGTCATCGCACACCTGACGTGAATCATTCCCTTTGTTAACGTTCATGGCGACAGACGTGTCGCCGAGTGGTCGTGTTCTCCGGCCGGTTGTCGCGTCGCTTTCTCCCGGCGGGTCACTGGTCAAAACCCGCAAACGTCACAAGTATTTTGTTTTCCTGTCATAAGGTGTGTTGTGTGGTGGTGGTGTGTGTGTGGTGTTTGTGGTGTGTTGGTTGTGTGTGTGGTGGTGTTTGTGTGGTGTGTGTGTGGTGGTGTTTGCGTGGTGTGTGTGGTGGTGTTTGTGGTGTGTTTGTGGTGTTGTGGTGTGTGGTGGTGTTTGCGTGGTGTGTGTTTGTGGTGTTGTGGTGTGTGGTGGTGTTTGCGTGGTGTGTGTTTGTGTGTGTGTGTGTGTGTGTGTTTGTGTGGTGGTGTTTGTGTGTGGTGTGTGTGGTGTGTGTGTGGTGGTGTTTGTGTGTTGGTTGTGTGTGATGTGTGTTTGTGGTGGTGGTAAATGTGTAGGTGTGTGTTTGTGGTGTGTTGGTTGTGTGTGGTGGTGTTTGCGTGGTGTGTGTTTGTGGTGTGTGTGTGTCGGTTTTGAACGAATAGCTGTGTAAATATCTGTTGTGTTTTTCCCTCAGTGAGTTTCGGTTCCTCCATTCTTTCTGCTGCTGCCGGTGAGACCCTCCTCTCGCTTCCTTTGAGAATCGGCGCTTTGAGACCTCATACAACCCAAATGAATACTGTCAGTGTCATACTTTATCAATACCAGACGAACAAAATAAAATTTATTTTTCTTCCGCTGGAGACTGACCCGACTCCGAAAGACTCGTCTTCCGTTGAGTTTTGAAACTATTTGTGTTGTTCCCCTTTGAACATGTACAACGGCAATGTGGTCCTCAGCTCCTAACTTGCTGTTTCGCTCTTCTTATTTAAGTTTGAGGTCATTACTCGATATGACCCAGGTCCATGGAATGATTCATAAGACTAACCAGAAAGTTGAGAGGAGTTGTGGGGGTCGAGGTTTCAGGGGGTGGGGCGGTTATTTTCGTATTACCTTTACCATCTGCGATGGACGGAGGTTGTTTTCCATACATGGCAAGTTGAAGGCGACAAAAAACAGGTTGTGTAGCAATCAAAAGCAGGTTTTGTTTTATCTAACCCTTTGTGTGCTGTGGTCGCAAATTTGCGGAGAGAATTTTTTTTTTTTTTTTTTTTTTTTTTTTTACAATATTTTTGTTTTAATTTTGGTTATCAATCTAACTTGATTCATAAGTTGTGTGTTTTTTTAAAAATTTTTGCAAATACCACTTGAAATTCATGGCTCTATGAAAAAAAATCAATTAAGCAGTAAACAATGCAGCATGCAAAGGGTTAACCAAATATGGTAAAAACCTATTGGATATGTTGACCAATCAGTAATGATAAGGAGGTTTCAAGTAAGCCAACATACATACTGTCGTGTCCAGCCAGTTAACTAAAACCAGCCTGGACGGATAGCCGGACGGTCTTAACACGGAGGCGAACAGCTGAAATTCTTGGCGGTTACGGCACGTGCGGAATGGAAGCGGGGAACGGTGCCCACCAGAATAGAAGCACATGGGTTTATTCTCGAACCCACAACGAACAAACAAACAAACACACGGAAATTCAACAACAATGATTTAATAAACATAAATCAAGGGTGATAATGAAAATATATAAAAAGTGAGGTAAACTAAATCCTAATTTGAGATGTGTCCACTCAGTCACAAAAACAGACAAGGGGAAAGGGAAAAATAAAAGAAAATCCCCCCTTTATGCCCGCACTCAGCTCTGCGTCCAGAGATGACTTTTAGGAGCCTGGTAGTCGTTGAACCGCATCGCCACCGCACAGTTAATGCACAAAATGTCGTGAAGTTACTCTCCTTGGCCATGTACGTGAGGTAATTTGTGCAGGCGGTCTTCAATGCCAAGGGCCCACAAATTGCTGTACAGTTTCTTGTCATGATTGAAATTACCACACTGCTCCCTCTCAGTACCAGGTCCACACACACACACACCAAATGGCGCTGCCGCCTTCCTCCTCGATCATACACCAAGTGCTACTGCCGAGATTCAGCCAAGAGATGCGCTCTTCTTCTCTCCCTCTCTTCAAAGGGAATAAACTTCACGACCCAGCCGAACAGACAATGGCTAGTGTCCTGGCTTAAGCACACAAGAAGGATCTCACAGCTTTTTCGCCATACCAAGAAGAGGGAAGAAGGCCACAGTCTTCCCTTCCAACCACCCACTCTCTCAAACCTTCTCCCTCTCACATTACCCCTATCAATCATAAGCTTCAGGAGCGTGGCTTGCCGGTTACGTTTCCTGGGAGGCAGGGTTTAGTCTGCTAGTTATTGTTGTTTTGAAAACGTGGTTTTTATGGCCAGCCCCGTAAATGTAGAAACGTAGGAAAAAAGTCGCGTGGGCAATCATATACTGTGAGAACTAGCTTTAGACCCTATGGAGTTAACACAACACAACACCACCCCCCCCTCCCCCCATGTGGTGACGTGTAACAATCTTAAGCTCACAGTTTCCCTACTTAAATGACATCAAAATATCTCCTACTCATCCATGGACCATGCAATACTATGCAATCCTATCTTCACTATGGGATTCCTCTATCTACCACCACAAACATAACAAACCCCCCACCCCTCCCCTGGAGGGGGAGGTTCAACGCAGGGGTTACAGTTCTTCAAGGTTTAATGCAGGAGTTACAGTTCCAGCTTTGCCACTTTACGACTTGCACCTAATTAGCCTATAAAATGAATTAGGGGCTGCGGGAAGCGAACCGTAGCTAACTTACCTGTTCCCCTTGATGTTCTGCACCCTTTAAACACAATTCAAATATTTACAGAACTCTTAGTTCCTTGCTCCAAACTCCTGGGGGGGGGGGGTAGAAAATGTCAAAAGGCACAGAAAACCCTACCATAACAGACAAACCCTTAACCAAACACTCGTTAATGTTTGTACAACCCCCTTCTAAAGACTTTGTTCCCCGATGATGGCCACAATACCCAACGTTACCTGCGGAGCCATCCCAATTTACCTAATCTAAATTTCCGTGGGCCCTGCCCTTCTGGTACAGGTTAGTGTCGTGGATCGGGTGGACCTTCTCCAACACACTCGCACATAAACTCAATAACCAATTTTTCATTCAAACCCTTCAAGACCATGGCTTAAATGTTGTTACACACATTTGTGATCCTCAGTTAGGCAGCGGGCAGGGTACCGTACAACCAAGATGGTGGGGGCGCTTCAGGCTGTGGTGCCCACAGTTCAAACACAAGTCGCCCGACTTGCGACTTCTTCCACCCCCCCCCACCCTTAAACTATTCAGTCCCTGACAGCCAAACAGCTCATTTGCTGTACATCCCACCGGGGAGGGTGTTCGCACCATCCATGCTCTCTCGGCCTCTCCTGGGTCACCAAGGGTCTCCCTGCCATTGGTCACCCAACCAGATCCCCCTCCAGATCCATCCCGCTGGGGAGAGTCTCCATTTCCAGACATCACTGGCTGTCAGGTACAAGTTACCTTGGGGGGGGGGGAGGGGGGTGCAGTCACCGCTTCTCCAGAGAATTCATTTTTGTGGACCCACACACCATCCAGCATGTCATTCTCTCTCCCGCTACCATTCAATTCTCAAGCATTGTAAGGCAAAAATGGGTCACTCTCGCCCGCTCTCATCCTATAGGACTGTCCCAATTTCTAAGCAAAACCAAACATTTGGGACAGTAAGTATCAAGGCACCTTATCCTAAGTGCAGGTCTTCGCAGGTTGGTTGGGTCCAAGAGTGTCATCCACCACTCCTTGTTTCCCCGCACCCTTCTAATCTACCCAGGAGCCTCCCTTTATGGGAGCAGATTGCTTATTATTCCAAAATCTTGTAGACTAACCTGGCTGATGTTTGGGTGCAGTTGTAGACTTCAAGCACAACCTTGATGAGGAGATGCAAGAGAACCAGGCCAGCCACAGGAACTGTGTCTGCAAGATTTCTTGCAAGAGGCAGTAGGATCGATGCCCGCGTCCTCCTCCAGGATCTGGTAGTCCCAAAGTTCTCACATCCACTCCCAGAAAAACTAGTCATACCTAAAATCCAGGCATTCCTGCAGCCTCGTGGACCCGTTTAACAACATCTCTTAGGTGCACCAGGGTGAGGGCAGAACAAAGCCTTGCTTGGCTGAATTACAACCAGGAAGACAATAATTCCTGGTTACGCATGAACGCTGGCAACGATACTCTACCATCCACGATAGACAAAAGCCAGACAAACAGCCACTACGGTTAAGGCAAACACCATCACCATAGCTGTCCTCTGGAACTGGAACCAGACTTTTTGGGAGCACAGCTGTTGAGTGGGCCAGGTGAATTGGTAAAATTGGGCCTCACGATTCCAAAACTGACCAGGCCCAACCACACTGTCACCATCAGTCACACGTGCCTTGAGGCACGGTGTCCTGCTCTCCACCAAGTGCCCTTCTAGTTTCTATCATGTAAGGATCTGAAAACATGCTGTGATGTCAAAGGTTAATTTTTACCGTTAGCCTGCCAACGTTGTGGCAATGCCTACTGTCTCCATCTTCCCAAACCAAACAAGCATCAATCTATTTTCACTCTCTTTTGTCGTCGCTTGCTACCTGTTTGAGCTTGCTCTTTGTAACTTTTGAATTGTGGATGCTTTTTCTCGAATAGTTTGCTGTTTTGTTTGCTGTTGATGTGCAATTTAGTCAGGCAGCAATTGCATTCTACCTCGTTTTTTGCCAACTCTGGTTTCTCATTTTTATCTTGCCAAAACTAAGTTTTTGCAAGATATGTTAGTCAGCTTGTTTGGTTTTTTTGTTGTTTTTTTTTTGTTTGTCTGTAATCACGTATAAAAAATTCTGCAGAGCACAGTTATCATCGGAAATTTTTGTAACTTCGCATATCAGAGGCCTATAGAGGTCCCTTTCAGCGCACAAAATTTTGAAGGTCAAGGTCAAAGGTCAACGTCACTTTGGCGCAAATCAGGGGGTCGACGAAACCCTTATTTTTTGAGTAATTTTGATCGGATCGTCTTCATAGTTCATGGTCTGGCGCTCAGCTGATTAATTTTTGGTGGCGATTGGCCTTGACCTTCATGGTTAGCGCCTGAGGTCAAACATATTTGACCCCAAGGTCAAATTTTCAAGTTTTAGGAACTATATCGTGTAGTACCTCAAATTGAACACCTCGATGAGTGCTTTCTAGATATGTCAAGCTTGAGACATTATGACGTCATTTGGTGACGTTATGAGGCAAACGCATATTTTTCATGGTTACTCTGTAGAACGATTCTCATCGGAATCTCTCGTAGGCAGATATTCCTCAAGGAATATCTCCTGGTGGATAGCAGCTCTGTTCACCTCAGTGTTACCTTAAAGAAGTCACACGTGGTCACCTTTTGGCAAGATACTGGTCACCCTGCAGGTGACATTTTTTTTTTCATTTTTTAGGTTTGTCCACTTGTCAAGGAACAAAATTCAACTTGTTGTCAAGTTCTCAGACACATTTTTGATGCAGTGTTGACCTATCCAAAGTATTGATAGAAAGTACGCTAAATGGGCAAAAACTGCAATATGTGAACCAGATGTTTTTGAGATCGTAATAAAAATAACTCAAACTAAATGTTTTTAAGCAGTATTTAATCATTAAAAATACTTTTCTGATGTTCATTAATACATGCAAAAGACAACAATAATTCACATTTTGATATAGTAAAACCCCATTTGTTCTTGCACTATAACATCACCTCAATGTCAAAATTGAGGCTGCACATCACTTATCTCAAGACTTCTTTTTAACATAAGTAGATCAAACTGCACAAAGTACCTTTTTTGGCTTGTATTTAGCCATAATTACACTAGCTCATGTACAGTTATCAACCGTAGTTCTCGAATGCAAAGATGTAATATGAAAGTACTTAACTGGAATATCAGTCTGTCTCATCTATATCTCCAGGTTTGTCCAGTACAATGTTCTTACATATCTCTCCACATCCACACAGGTCTGTGCATACCAAATGGTTCTTCTTGCATCCACATGATTGTCTGTTACAACCAGTTTTGCATTTACATTTCCTTAGCTCTAACAAGGCCTCTGGGGCTGGTGCATTTACACAGAAGACTGGTTTGAGGTGACCCTCTACTGACTCCCAGCAGTTGTCCGTAGGTGAGGGTATTTTGGGACAAGGTGCTTTAGATAACTTCCACACAAGAGCCATATAGAAAGCTCTGGAAGTGTGTGGCACTAACGTTCCTCGAGTTGGGGGTAGCTGCTGGCCCTCTTTACCTTTTTGTGCAAATAATGCCCACCTAAGTTCTCCAACGATATTCTCACTGATGTCTGAGGTTTTGTATATAGTAAACACAGATATCGCTCCATTTGATCAAAGATACATGTTGGTATCTCTTGTGTCAACCCAAATGCAGTAAATGCTTTCAGAATTTCATCAGCAGCTTGCATAAATGCTTTGAAGTGACTTGATACACCTTTGCCAGCAAATGATCCAGTGTTGTCTGTTCCCTTGAAAGCATACCATCCAATGAGTGCTTCTGTCCTCTTGGGTCCAAGTCTTTGGTAGCAATCTTTGATGGATATTCTCTCACTCTTTTTTTCTGAGAAGTATAGTTGACTTTGGAAGCAATGGAAAGTGACCTAAAAGGAGAACAAAAACATCTGTGTCAACTGAGAAGACATCCAGGGTGGATTGGGGGTTCTTGTCCATGACGTCAAATGCATTCAGAAGAACAATCTGGTCACCCTCCTCAAGGTTGTGCTGACCCATTGCCATCTTGGGCATACTAACAATGTCAGACAAAGAGTGATTAGCTTTCATTGTTGTATGGTGCATAACTATCACTCTCTTTGGCTTATTTTGGTAGTGACTGATGAGTTTATCTGACAGATACTCTGTCAACTCTGCCTTAGTGTTCACATGAGAGAGAAAGGTCTTCAGGTTCCTTATTTTGGTGTTATCATTAACATGATAGTGAACTGGTGTTGTTTTAACCGTTCGCTTCTGACGAGTTGTTTCCTTGAGAGAACCAGTAAGGTACTGATCAAAAACAATCCTGACCTCCTCATATGAGTCACTCATGTCAGCCACAATGTCAACAAACCTCTTTGCAAAGTGCAAGGCATTTGACATTTCAGGAGTTTTTGGCACCATGTTCACTATACACATTTCTTCAATTATCAGGACTGAGGATGCATCCCTCTCTGGTTCTGAGATGGCCAGGTCGTCTGGCAATGGTACATTCATAACTGCAGATACCAGTTTGGATTTGTCTGAGAGCGTTATCATTGATCCATCTGGATGAAAGTTGGAAGGTGGAGCTCCAATGAATTCTAACTCTGTAATAGCATCCTTAACAGAAAAGTCAGTTCTAGTCTTGCACACAACAGGTAATCGAGACAGCAGTGACCTCTCCTGTTTAATGGACACCAACTGCCCTTTGACTTTAGTTTGTACTGTAGCTCCTACATCCTTGAAGTACGACCAGTTGTTCTTCTTTTGAGCATCCCAGAAATTGACTGATTGTTCCACCATCCGAGTAGAGACAAATTTTTCCAATGCCTCTCGCCCCAATTTGTCACGGTTTTTAATGTTTTTGCACACACTGTCAGGTGTAACAACAGCAAATGTAAAACGATTGAACATATCACGTTCAACAAAGGGATTGCCCTGTCTGGTAAGTACCTTGGAAACATTTGCTGCAGATGAAATGATCCTAGTACCTTTTGCTCCAACAAGTTCATGGTGAAGAGAACTTGGCTGCTGCATTTCGATTCCAGCATAGTCTTTGAATTCCTGTACAATTCTGCAAAGTGTGGGGGCTATAATGAAGTACTTCTCCATGGCATGCTCTGCCTGTGATGTCAATAAACCCTCCTTTGACCTTCATCTTCTTGTGCTCCTGTTCAATACCATGGTCTGGATCAATCACAGTGAAAGGAACACTGTGTTTTATAATAGAAAAGTTGCCTTCATCTAAAAATTTCCATGTCTCAGGATCTGTAGTTTGCAGTTCCAACATGTCGACAACATAGAGTGGTCCCTGTCGTCCGTAGTTGTACTGCTCATGAACATGAAAATAAGGCAACAGCTCCTCCACCTCAGCCATATGAAGTGTCCAATTGCATGTCCTTGTAACAGCAGTAAACATCAATAGAACCTCAACCTGATTCATGTGGTTTGTTGGGAATTTGGAGATACCTTTTGCTTGTTCTTCCACTCATTTAACCTTTCAAAACTATTACAGGCAGAGAGTGTCTGATGCATTTCAGCCACTTGTGATTTGAATTCCTCCAAAGTGGAATCAGTCCTTCCATCTAAATATGCTGCAAAGGCATCAAGTACTTGGCTGATGTGGTGCTCAACAAATGCTCTTTCGTCTTCTGAGAAGATTACCTGTATGCACATGGTGAAAAGTGCAATCATTGTAACTATGTGAGCTTCAATGCATCTGTATATGTGACGACCATCCAATATTTGGCATACTGTAGCTGATCCATAGATACCAGCTTCTTCCCATGCCACATCAATGCCACTTCCTTCTATGTACTTTCCCAGGCACTTCAGTGCTGCCATAGTTATATGTAGACCTCCAAGCCTGGTGCACCAGTTTTCTTTATAATCCTTAAACTTTACTGCACGGTCATACAAATCACCATCAAGGGTTATAATAGGTCTTTGCCCTTCGCCAACAGTAATGCAGTTGAGTTTTTGAGCATGCTTTAAAATTGTGAGGAGCACTGGCCATTCCGTTGGAATTCTCCTGTACAATGGAGCAACAATACCAACATTCCATACTGGTGTCTTGTCGTGTATCAACGAATTGAAGGTGGACCAAGTGGGAGATTTATGACATCTCTCTGGCAGTGTTCTACATGCACTATTGCTCGTGATATTATCTTTGGAGGAAATCTGGGGTTCACTTGAAGTAGACCTGGCTGCTGTGGAAACATGTTGTGGCACAGATGTTTCACCTGAGGTTGGTCTGACGAGACCACAACTCCTTGATTGAATTCCACTGATTCATTGAGGCTAGATCCAACTTCAGTCCAAGAATCTGCATCTTTACGTTTATCCACTATCTGTACCACCAGAGAGCTACACATAAATAACCAAATAGTGTCACACTGTGTGTAGTCAGTAGATACCTGTTTCAGGGTGTCTAACATGTCGGTTACTTGAAGAGACACACTCGGACTTACTGGCTTATCACAGTTCATATATGGCATATCTAATGTGTTTTTCAGGGCTTTGTCTTGAATAGTCAAGTCAAGTTTGAGGTCATTTGTAATGAGAGGAGCACCATCCTCTGATCTCTGGGCAATCAACAAATCAGCACCATGAAACGAACCTGCATCACTTCCCAGGTCAATGTTATCAATTGCAAACAGTGGTCTGATTCCCTGCTTTACAAATGGAGGACTATGTACACCTTGCGTGTTGGTGTTAATATCATCCACGATTGCTGCTGCCATTTTCGTTGTTGTCCGCTCAACCTCATCATAGATAACAGCAACTTGCAGGTTATTCAGTGTCTCTACATCAGATGTGGACCGATTAGCCTGATATGAAGTCAGAGCAAGACCAAGTGAAAGTGGGGTTGTCTTCGCTTTTTATCCCCCACCGCGTGGCGGAAGGGGGATGTTGTTGTCGTCCGGCTGTCCGTCCGGCTGTCCGTCCGTCCGTCCGTCCATCCAGGCGTCAACATTTATAGCTGTGAGTACGATAACTCATAAACTCTTCACCATATCGATTTGAAATTTGGGTCACACATGTACCACCTGAAAAGGAAGAACCCTATTTATTTTGGGCGTGGCCGGATCCAAGATGGCCGACTGGGGTGGCCATTTTGAAAAAAAAAAAATTTTGTAATAAATGGAAAACCGCTTATCTGATTTCAATTATTTTTGGTTACTACGTTCCTCACCCCATGGGGAACTTTTTTTGAGATGATGACCAAATGGTGTCTTGTTTCCATGTCACCTCCCTCATTATCTGGAATATGTATGACCTTTTTCATTCAATGGTGGGGGATTCACCATCTCTGATGGTATATTTGAAATTTGCCATCGGCTTTTGCTTTGTATTTCACTTGTCGCTTCGACCTAAATGACGATATAATATGTTGAGCAAGATTTCTCGAGGATTTTTCTATTTCAATCTCTCGAGTTACATTGAGATTCGTATGAGGCGCACTGATCACCCATTTCAGAAATTGTTGTAGCTTCATAGGCGTATTGAAGTCAAGAAATGATCCAGTAAAATGTCAGTCATCCATTTCTGTGATTTCCCTGCGAATAATCTGAGATGCCTTGAACACTGTTTCCATCTCATCTCCTCCGACGTTTTCATGAATTTGCGTCATTAACTTTTCCTTGGTCAGTGTTGAGAAAATTTTTTCTGGCTTTGGTCCACGCTTTGCAAAGTCTATTCCTGGTACTTACTTTTTCCAGCAAGATATTCTTGATACGTTTCTTGTAAGATGTTTTAGGAATTTAGGGTGTGTTGTCACACCTTGTTCTTCAAGAAGGAGTTTATATGCGTCTTCTACAGAATTAATGTCAAAGCTAGGAAATTCTGATTCACTATCATCTTTAATCATAAACTCGACAATTTGTATTATTTCTATATCACACACTGCCTTGATAAAATATTGACAGTTGTCAGTAGTACATGTGGATGAGCCCATAGCTCTTGTTTCATTTCTCAAGCAATTAATATGATATTTCATATTTTGAGCAAAAGCATCTTTTTCATTGTAAAGATAAGCAAGTCTAGCAGCAACTTCCTCACTTTTAGTGGACTCCTTGATTGCCAAAAACTTTTTCCCCATGTCACTGGGGGAAACACTATGCACTGCACTATTTTCATTGCTTTGGCAAAATATGCAAAGCTCCTGATCAAATGTTTTTCTCGTTTTAGATGAAGAAGGCTCAATGCTTGTTCTCCCGCGTTTCTTACTTTCTGCAGCTGATGCTATGTCATCTTCGTATTTCTTTTGAGCTCGTACCAGATTACCTTTATGGCACAGAGACTGGTAACACTTTCTGTGGTAGATGTGTTTGGTGTCATCAGAAAATATCAGATCTCTCACTCGGTTTAGAATATCAAAATTCTGTCCGATTTTAGTCCAGTTCACAAAAGGATTGTATGGTCTCTAAGGACTTTTGACTTGCAACTGAATAGGGACCACCCACTGCCTGACTCTTGGCAAATTATGCATTTATCCATTTTTTCAAAGTTGATATGATCAAGCTGTCAACAGATGTATCTACAGCTCACCAGTTGTCTTGAATCTGGAAAGACAGATAAGATTTTGGTAGTATTATGATGCATACAATTTTAATAGTTATGCATTTTTTTTAGCTTTTAAAATAATGAAATGGAAACAGTGGCATTAAATTTGGTTTATTAAATAAAATTTTTGTGTAAAAAAAAAAAGTATATATATTCTGGCAGAAATATAGTTTGCAATGTATCTAACACATGTAGTTTCCCATATTATTGCACCCGATATTACGCGAAAGTTTAAAGCATTGGCATTTCAAGAAAAAATTACATAGAAACTTGACAACAAGTTGAATTCCATTTATTTACACCAAAACCTTTTGAATATGTAAAGAAACTGGAGTTGGCAAAAAAACGAAGTAGTGCCATTATATGAACAAATGCCGCCTGACTAATTAGTTTGTTGGGTGATACGATCCATGCACACTCCTCTCTCTTTAACCTTTACTGAGTATTTGGAGTGATGGTGATTAAAAACTTTTGTTCGTGAAGCCTTGCCATGCCATGATCGAAACTTTTTGTCTGTGTATTTGAACAGTAACTTGTGATTTGCCTTGCTTTCCACTCCTGTAACAGTCACATAACAAGGACATGTGGCACATGTTCTGTGATTTGTTTAAATTTTCATGCCCCAATAGCAACTTGCATTCCTTAATTATTTATTTTTATGCCTCCGCCGACAAAGTTGCTGGAGGCATTGTTTTCAGGTTATCTGGCTGTCTGTCTGTCCGTCCGTGCATCCATGATAGGTTTTCGTTACCTCGATTACTTAAAAACAGCTGAAGGGATCCAAGTCAAACTTGGTGCAAATATGTATGATGATGTAAAGATAAACTGATTCAATTATGGGGTCAAGAGGTCAGAGGTCCCGTTCGGTAAAAATTCTGTTATTTTATTAATGTTATGTTTTGTATCTATGCGTCACTTTTTCTGCTAAAACAAGCTGTTCAATCCCTACTCCCATCTCTTGGATCATTCTTGCCTTCCATACTAATGACTGATTTTTTTTTTTCGTGCTTATGTCCATCCTGATGACAGTGCTCCAGCTTATGGACACACAGCGTCCACAGCTTGGGAAACCATGGAGCGGCCCAGGCTGAGCACGACTCTGCGTAATTTTAGCAGCGTGAGCCGGGAGTTGGAACAGTTTGACAGTGAATCTGAATTGCAGGTTTGTTATGGAACACAAATGAGGACAACTGGGTGGTCATAGTGTGAGACACTTACAATTGCAAGTTGAATGCACATGGCCTTCTTAACAAGTTATGGTTTCATTCACATGGTATGACGCTCACAGGCGAGGCGTCTTGAAGCAGAGGACACCCTGACAACATCAGAGCTAAGCTGGAAACAGCTAGTTTTGTTTCTTAGTAGCCACGCAGCAAAAGCTCAGCAAGCAGTTCTCTCTGAAAACATCAAGGTGCTGTTGCAAGCTGCCAGTAACATTGGTATGTGAGGCAGATATGCTTACAACAGTTTATTTTAAATGACATAATTTGCAGTCAATTTCACCTGTAGCTCTTCTGTGGTTGTCATTGCGGGTCTTTCATCGGACCCTATTCTCACAACGGAACACAAAGCAACGACGGAATATCATACATTCCATTATGACTGGTGATTCCGCCATCTAAATCATGCTTTTGTTTTTTTAAGTAATTTAACCAATTAAAATAATGCATGTTGGGTGATGGGGATAATGGTTAGTTCATTGGTTGGATGGAAACATCAAACCAAATTGATAGATTTGGCAATTTTACTTTTGTTTTTGATTATCAATTGATCCCAATGAACTACCACTTGATTGAAAAGCCAAGCTAGAGTGGTGTCACTGCAAAATAAGTTGTTTATTCATTGGTTCACACGTGAATTACCAGAATTTTAATTTACGCGCAAGTCAAACAAAGACTTTATAACATCTGTTTGTCCACCACTATTTGAATTTGTGGAAAAGTCTGCGTCTGTTCCTGCATCTATCTTGTCTGTTTCATTGTTGTTGTTGTTGTTGTTGTTGTTGTTGTTGTTGTTTTTGCTTCTGTTTTTTCTAACAACACCTCAATATTTTTATTGCAGTTGGAAGTGAGCTGGATACTGAAAGCTTGGAAGGTGTGGCCGCATTCCTCTTTGAGGCATACCTCAAGTCAGCCAGTGAAGATGATGATAAATATAACAACAGCGATGATGACGTCAAGAATTTCACTTCCAAAGAAATGCTTCAACAGCTCAAAAAATCTTTCGGTCCACTTCCAGAGGCCGCCACTGCCTCGGCCAAGAGAGCTGTGTGTCATCTCTCTGCATTAGCTCCGAGCCCATCAGAACTCAAAGATCTTGTGTTGGCCAGAGCTGACAATGACCATCAGGTAAAAGGCAAAGGCCTGATAAGTGGACCCAGAAAGAAGAGTGGGAAACCTTTTGGGAAGCATGAAGCCTTCTCTAACAAGGGATTTGAACTGCTAAAAGCTGATTGCTTGCCAGTGTTTCAAGGCTCGTCTCGTCCGCAGCTAAACCTGGGCTATGGGGGACCTTTTGGGCAGTTGACAGCAGACAACAAACGAGTTGAGCATTTCGACAGAAGCTGGCTTGTAAATGAGGTCCGGAACTGCATGGAGATGACAGAAAACAGCTTACCTGTTCAAGAAGTTGGAGAGCGATTTATTGACCTTCTTACCTCACACAAAAGCAACGAAGAGTTGCAGGGAGAGGTATTTTTCAATTGGGTTGGTGGGGTAGCCTAGAGGTATTTGTACTCGCCTCTGAGTTGTATATCCTGGGTTTGAATCTCGACACAGCCATAAATTTTCATCTTTGTGTTTCACAGGCAGACCATTCTGTGTGCCGTCCCTTGGATGGACGTTCAGCTATCTGTCCCGTCTGCTGGCATTACTTTGTGGAGGCTAAAGATCCAATGATGGCCTTCGTGAAGAGGTGACCAGTTAATGCTGGCACCTTGAACAAATTCCAAATTCCTACACATTCGGTCGAGTATTGAAGTGTTGACCCCTCCAGGGTTTATCTCTAGCCAATAAACTCTTTATAGAGAAGTAGATGGCCCATGAACCCGTTGGGTTCCCATTGTGACAGCAGTTGATTAAAAAATCATTTCAAGGAAAAAAAAAGATAGCCCCAGCGAACTATACCGCTGAAGTTGTTTGCATTGATTAAATTCTCCCGAAGAGTACTTTACTGAACCGGGAATTGATTTTTTTAATAATTATTTTCATTGCCCGATTTGAACGAAACTTGATACTGCACACCACAGGCGAATGGTGAGTAAGGTGGCTCTAAAATTTTTGCGCTGTCGTGTACCGTTTTGGCTGTATTTCGGGAACATGCATACATACATACAAGATGAGAGTTTTAGTAATATATAGATAGATAGATGATACATGGTGGTCATGACTAATATTCTTTAATGAAGGGAATGTCATTGTTGCCTTTTTGTTATTGATGAGGATGAAGTCTTTTTATTTAAAATGGAAAGATATGACTCAGGTGGAGCATTACCTTTGACCACTATGAGGTGGTGTGCTATTCCCACATTTATTTTCACAAGTATATCTCGTTTTCGTTTTTTTTTAAACAAGTGCGAGATTTTTTTTTGCATCTGGAGGCTGTTGTACCAAATTGCTTAACATAACTGGCAGAAATCTTAACGATTCTGGTTAATACACATTTGTCTCAACATGTGGTACAGTGTAAAGATATCGATTTACCCTGAATCATTGGATTTCCACCAACATGATGTTGCACGATTGATGTTGCACACAATCCATAACTTGTAAAAAGGACAAAAGTGCTCATCATCAAACTTGCATGAAATATTAGTCAGCACACATTCTGCAAAATGTGATATTTTTCGGACAAATGGGAGGTTGCATCATTTGACAGGTCACCCACCTTCAAAGACGAGGTTGACTTTTATTAAACCTTTCATTTTTATGGTGTTAAATGTTGTTGGACAACAAAGACAGAGCTATTCGAGACCTTCAAAACATGAGAGACAATCTTTACATGTCAACTCAGAGTAAAATTATGGCACATTGAAATTTGCCTGGGGTCAAGGTTGGGTCAAATTTCAGTGACCTATATTTGAGGAATTGGCTGTTTGATTGACCTGCATTTTGCGTCATTTTGGTGACCCTGTACCATCCATATCAATCTACTTGCCAATTTATCTGAAAATCCATGGGAGTCGCATTCCCATGTGCATTCATCATTCACAACTTGTGTATTATTCATTTTCACTGATGCCGCATAAAGAAGAACCTCAAAAAAGCAAAGTTTCACTGATCACATCATTTAATCTACCTTGAGGCATTGCTATCATCATACATTAATTTGCACTTCAACTTATGTTGTTTTTTCTCCCTCTACTTTTTCTGTTTATCACCTAGATGTTCGAACTGTTGGGCCCAAATGGAATTGACCTGATCTCCAAGCTGCTCGAACATAGAATTGATATCCAGAACAACATGAAAAACCAATTCAACATTATTGGTCTTCAAAGTAAGACTTGACTGGTCAAGGAAGTGTAACGAGATGTTTGAGTGGAAACAGGATTCGTGTTTCTCTTTTTTCCCTTTCCTACCCTATAAAAAATTTTTGTTTCTTTTTGCATGCATGTTTTTTGTTCCCTTTCCACTTTTCTTTTGCTTTTAAGGTGCATTTAATTTGTGACTTTTGTGTATCGTACGCACACTGGCTTTCCCTTCTAGATTCCCACTTTTCCTTCACCTCTTCCTTGTGGCTTCCTATCCCTCCTTCCCCTTTCCCTTTTGGCTTTGCACCACTTCTTTCACTTTCTTCTCTGGCTCCCTATGTTTCATCTCTCTCTCTCTCTCTCTCTCTCTCTCTCTCTTTCTCTCTTTCTCTCTTTCTCTCTTTCTCTCTTTCTCTCTTTCTCTCTTTCTCTCTTTCTCTCTTTCTCTCTTTCTCTCTTTCTCTCTTTCTCTCTTTCTCTCTTTCTCTCTCTTTCTCTCTTTCTCTCTTTCTCTCTTTCTCTCTTTCTCTCTCTTTCTCTCTTTCTCTCTTTCTCTGTTTCTCTCTTTCTCTCTCTCTTTCTCTCTTCTCTCTTTCTCTCTTTCTCTCTTTCTCTCTTTCTCTCTTTCTCTCTTTCTCTCTTTCTCTCTTTCTCTCTTTCTCTCTTTCTCTCTTTCTCTCTTTCTCTCTTTCTCTCTTTCTCTCTTTCTCTCTTTCTCTCTTTCTCTCTTTCTCTCTTTCTCTCTTTCTCTCTTTCTCTCTTTCTCTCTTTCTCTCTTTCTCTCTTTCTCTCTTTCTCTCTTTCTCTCTTTCTCTCTTTCTCTCTTTCTCTCTTTCTCTCTTTCTCTCTTTCTCTCTTTCTCTCTTTCTCTCTTTCTCTCTTTCTCTCTTTCTCTCTTTCTCTCTTTCTCTCTTTCTCTCTTTCTCTCTTTCTCTCTTTCTCTCTTTCTCTCTTTCTCTCTTTCTCTCTTTCTCTCTTTCTCTCTTTCTCTCTCTCTCTCCCCTTCACACACATTTCCTTTCCCTTTCTGCTCTGGCTTGCTATCCTTCCTTTGCTTTTCCGCTCTGGCTGCCACCCCCTCCCTTCTCCACCCTCCTGTCATGCCACCCACTGTCATTTTGCTTTGTTTCTATTTTTTCTCTGGCTTCCGGTTATCTCCTTTCCCTTTCCATTACACGATTGCTTCAGGTTTCTAGCCTCTCCTTTCCATTTCTCAAATGACTTCCTGCCCTCCTTCCCGCTTCTGCCCATCAACACATTTTGACTGCTTTATTTTTGGCTAAGCCATACCTTTTCACCTTTCCTTCAGATGGTACAGTTAGAAGTGAACCCACTGCATCTCGTGCTTACATATTCTCTCAAGTGAAGATTCAATCTGAGGAGGAGCGATTGCTGGAGAAAGCAATGCATAAGGAGGAAAAGCGGCTCACTCGGCATGAGAAGCATTTACAAGATTGTGCATGGGATGGGGAAGACAAAAAGGAGGCATTATTTGAACCTCAACTTCTCCGTAAACAAAGGTTAACTCTGATGCTTGTCCACTACATTTGTCCAAACTATTATTTCTCTCATTGCTTCTTTTGACAAGTTGTGAGGGGATTGTGTATACACATGCTTATGGGCATGTCATCGAAAAGAGGCCAATTTGGTTTTCCTTCCTTGCTTTGTTCTTCTCCATGGTGTTCATGTATGACAGGCAGTTTGCACTGGCGAATGCACGAGTTTCTCCAATTTTTGAACCCCGCTCTTGGCAGGAAGACTGTGTGATTCACTATCCCAATGTATATGATGCCCTAGCTGAGGCCCGGAAGAAATCTTCTTATATTGGTGGCTCCAAGGTTGGTCTTCAATGTGCACCTTTATGTTGTCTCTGTTGCCCATTCTTTCTCCTCATTTTGCTTCTTTTTTAGACTTGTGGAGGTGGTCTGAGGCCGAGATGCAAGAATTTATCTCCAACTACTTGAACATTATTATGTAACACAGGAAGTTGATTCACCTGTTAAGAGAGTAGTGGATGGTGTTTTTTTTTACATTGCCTGCATTCCATTTAAAAATAAACTTCTTGTATAATACGCAACTTTCAAAACGATGTATGAATGCTAATGAGGCCTTTCACCCATGTGCAGTGGGTTTTCAGTGACTCACTTCCACTAACTGGGGCACTTTTAACCTGCCATTGTTAGGGTGACATCTGAAATTCAAATAGTTGTTTTAACATAATTTTCAGCATTTAAATGAAAGAGTGGCAATTTCAAAATGGATAACCATAATTGTTTTGTTCCTGGATGCAAATCGCTCACTTAAATATAGGAAATACGAGAAATGTTTGTTGATGCAAGGTGTCGAGTTCGTACCATTTCCTCTTAATGCAAGCGAGCGAGTGGCGACATTGGAACACACACATCAGTTCTCTCGCCGGCTCCCTCACATGTAACTGCCGAAGGTGATCTGAGGACTTCGGTCTTGGCGACTAATGAGAGAATCGGAGAGGGAAAATTCACGAAGACTCTGAGTGATGATGTTCGCCGTAGAACATGCGTCCGAGAGGGATCGCGGAGGGAACCTATGAGTTCGGCTTGCTACCTATGAGCGACGTTATGAGGCGGACCGAGACACCTGCACGTCCGCCAGGAGTCCAGATGGCTTTGAAGCCTCTTGCCCAAGTGGCGAACATCGAGAGAAAGACAAACGTGGCCCGTTGCTGTTTGAATCGACACTGCAAGGCGGGTCAAACCTCTGGTGCGTCTGCCAGGACCTCACATGATTTTGGATCATCTTCGCTGAAGGCAAACATTGAAAGGCGAAGAACAAATGAGCCTTGTCAATCGCGTATCTACTGGACTCTTGAGCAGGCTACATGGCAGACCTCATACCCAGAGGGGAGGAGCCTTTGATGGAGCGGGGAGGATATCTATAATCAGGATGGGAGGGGCTATGAATGGATATGGAAACATGAATGCCCTTGAAACGATGCTCAAGGCCCAGTCACACCTTGACGTTTTAGCCAGCAATGGCAACGTATTAAAATGTATGTAAAACGCTGGCTTACGTTGAACTTTTGACTTTTTTTTTAAGATTCGGACGTATTCATAACGAGTTTGTCGTATGCATAACATATTAGTAACGGACACAGAACGTTTCGTTGTGTTATAGCTAACTTATACCAACGAATGCTGAGCCTGTTGTCGGCCTTCCCAACCTATGCCCAACGATAGTCTAACTTATGCATAGCGCGCTGCACGCATCGCCGACGATGACGTGACGTAGCTTATTAAAAGGCTGTCGCACAACAATTCAAATCATAACCGCCGCAGAAATGGAAGTGTCAACATCGCAGTCACACCTTGGCGATCTTGCCAGCGTATGCCGACCTCTGAAAAATGCGTCTAAAATGCTGGTGCACGTCGAATACGTAATGGGTAAGTTTGGTATGCGTGAATAAAACGCTAAAGTACGCTATCATACATCGTATTAAGTGGAGTACGTCTTGTAATTATAAACGTGTTAAACATTTTACGACGTACTTGCCGTATGACACACGTTCCGCATCCGATGGGAATAAGTTGTACGCACGATATGCGAACGTTGGCACACGTCGACAAAAGTTACTTGTAAGGTGCTCATAAGTCGAAACGCTCAAGGTAATGGTTAGCGTCAGTGTTCCAGACTCCCTGTTTTTTATTTTATTTTTTTCTTCTTCGGTATGACAGTGATGTCGACACTTCGATTTCGAGTGCGGTTATGATTTAAATCGTTGAGTGGCAGCCTTTTAATTATATTATATTATAACCGCACTAGAAATCGAAGTGTCGACATCACCGTCATACTGAAGAAGAAGAAAAAAAACCCCAGGGAGTCTGGAACACTGACGCTAACCATTACCTCGACATGTTTCGACTTATGAGTAACTTACAAGTAACGTGTGTCGACGTGTGTCAACGATCGCGTAACGTGGCTACAACTTATGGCCAGCGTTATGCGGAACGTGTGAGTCATACACTGGCATAAGTCTTAAAATTTCAAGCATGGAAAATTTGAGGACAACCGAAAAGTACAACGGTTAAAGCCAGCGTACTACGACGTATGGCAGTGTTTTTCAGCGTGCTCTCAATGTTATCAAAACTTACCCATAACGTATTCGACGTGTACCAGCGTTTTACACAAATTTTCCAAAAATCGGCATAAGCTGGCTAAAACGTCAAGGTGTGACTGGGCCTTAACAGTGGGTCCGAGAGAGCGAGACGGCGCTTTGTGAACAGATGTGGCTCCGATGAACCACTTGAAACTCGGGACGCCAGAAGCGAAGGATTGAAAGAGGATGGGATTGCGTGGCCACGGTTAAGAGGCCCACTGGGATGTGGAGAAGGTGAAAAAGAAATGTGTACGGCTCTGTGATGTGCGATTAAGGACGGCGCTGTGAGGTGGACTGTGGTGATGCAGCAAGACACCAGGAAATTCTGAGGTATCGACCCTGATGGCAGATGGCAGCCCTGGTAAAGTATGAGTGTGATGCTGTGTGACTTATACACGATCCGCAGTCTTGGGCGAGTTGCGGAGGGGACTTCAGTTGAATGGGTGGAGGTGATGAAGACGGAGCACGAGAAAACGACAGAACATTTTGTTTTGATAAAAAAAATATCTCAAGAAAAGAGTCTCAGGCCTTCTATAGGAGAAACCCTATGTCTGTGCGGCCACTCCGAGAAGCAGAATAGTGCACTGTAAAAAATAATGACTGCACCTTCTCAAGCGACGAGAATCACCTTGCGAAGAGATGATTATCCACCAAAGCAAGAAGCTGTAAGGGTGTTAACTGTCTCTCCACCATCAAACACAACACTCCAGAGATGAAAACGACAAATGAAAACCTGAATTGTTGAGGAGAAGAAGATTATCCTCTAATGCAGAATGTATTCCATACATGAGGCATGGGAGAGGAAAGGTAAGGGTGAGCAGTTCAGGAACCAGCTGAAAAAAAAAAGAAATTTGCTACTAGGGCAAAGAGAGTCCCTCCTGATAAATTGGAGAAGGTTTGTTCAACAATTAATAGATCTTTAGATAAAGATAGAATCGAAGAAATTACATCCACAGCAAGGCAACAAGTGGCAAGAAAGATTAGAGTGAGGGGAGCTCAGTCCTCGTTTGAAGGTGAAAAAATGGATGGCAGGGATTTGGCCAAGATGGCATGAGAGGAAGTTTAGGCTGTGCACCGAGATGGGGAGCCAAACCCCGACATAGAGCCAGTCCAATGGTGGCAAAGAAAGAGTGTGGCAAAACGGGTGAATGGGGGTGTTCCCATGAAAGAGAGGCAAGACCAATTCAGAGACAAGGACCAGGTGACTCAGGCATAAAGGGGAATAGAGTGTAAAAGGTGGATAATTATGGGCAGAAAGATGAGGGAGAGGAGGAGGGTGAAGATGATGAAGAGCAGCGTAGGTTGCAAAAATAGTTGGCGAACAAAATAGAAGAGATAAAACTAAGAGAGAGACCAGAACTCCATCGCATAGAAAACAACAAACGGAGAAAAATCTTAGTAAGGCGGACCAACTATTCAGTTAGAAAACTGATTTCAAAATTATCCACCTTGAAGGAAATTAATATCCTGTGTTTTGCAGCAGCGCTCGTCATTCAAGAAAAGGTAATGGGCAAACAACACCAGAAGAAGAAAAAAAAAACCAGGACCCACAAATAGAAGCCAAATTCCACCATGGAAACAGAGATTAGAGACACAAAGAGAGTAACTGAGGAAGGAAGTTGATCAGATACAACAGTTCAGGAAAGGAAATAGAAGCCCAAAACTAAAAAAAGAATCCAAAGAATATAAAAACAAACAAGTCTGAAGATGACAATGGTTCACGAGCGGTATTTGACGATGTAGATTGTTTCAGAAGTCAAGGATGAGACAATGTGATAATGTTTGACCAAGTTATAAAAATGATCAACATGATGTGGTACGGGTGACAGGTTATTAGCTGCAAAATGTCGAAAACCCGGTTTCGTTCAACAACTTTCAAAATTTGGCCTTTGCATAACCTTTAAAGGTCACAAAACAATGTTGTGGACATTCCAGGAACAATATAACGTCATATAGGCTATATGGCATTTCGCACTCCTCGGATTATCCATACTTTGATGAAATCAGCGTAAAAACAAACTTGAAGGGGGCGCCACGGGCAAGGTGTTCAAGATAGAGCAAAATGGTTTCAAGACTTTAGGTGGGGAATGACCTCAAGATTATGCATAAAAAATAGTCATCCTAGTTCTCAAAGTTTGGGCGGTCGTATGATTTTTTTTATGTCAAAATTCGCAATTTTCTAAGTTTTTGACCTTGTCACCTTGACCTTGGGATGAAAATGAAAAATTGGACGACAAATTTTAGATAATTCATTTTGCTATTCAAATACCGAAGAACCCATTCCATTCAGTCAATTCCCTCGGAGAAGATAGATTTTTAATCCGACTACCCCCTAAAAATGTCTATTTTTTGGGCGTGGTTCCGCCCACAATGGGCGTTGCATGCCCTCATCCGGGAAAACACAACTAGACATTGATATCGGATCAAAGTCCACGGAGTTATGCTCTGGACAGACAGACACAGACAGACACAGACAGACAGACAGACACAGACAGACAGACAGACACAGACAGACAGACAGACACAGACAGACAGACAGACACAGACAGACAGACAGACACAGACAGACAGA
>NC_140961.1:44137063-44157063 GCF_056783735.1 Eptatretus burgeri
TACTTGAGCTTTTCTACAAAAACGACATGTTGTATCATCCCACCACATTCTCCCTTTTATCCTCATTCCACTATTCCAGATTGGGCAACTTGTATTCTCTGGTGTGAAACGGCTCAACCGTGTACAGTCGATTGTATTTGAAAAGGCGTACAATACCAATGAGAACCTGCTGGTGTGTGCACCCACTGGTGCTGGTAAAACGAACGTGGCAGCACTAGCTGTGCTGCATGAGGTCCGTCAGCATGTGGGACCGGGTGGTGTGGTTGAAAAGGACAACTTCAAGGTAAAAAACACAACTGAGAAATGCTTTGTTTATGTTTGTTTCACTTGTTCGAAAATTCGGGTCCCTTTTGCCCCAAAATGCGGTGGCCGAACATTCGGGGCCCCTTCGCTCTGAAACACAGCCGCCTGATGTTCGGGCCCTCTTCACTGCAAAATGTAGCAACTTTATGTTCAGGACCCTTTCGCCTTGAAACACAGCCCTGTGCTGTTGCCATCATAACATTGCTATCCCCTTTTATTTAACCTTCATTTAGGTGGTGTACGTGGCTCCGATGAAGGCATTGGCAGCAGAGATGACTGCATTGTTCTCAAAACGCTTGCAACCCCTTGGCTTGTCTGTTCGTGAACTCACTGGGGACATGCAGCTGAGCAAGGCTGAGATTTCCCGCACACAGGCAGGAGCTACTATTATCCACCCCCCCCCCAAACCCTTTCCCCTCTGCTACCCCACTCAACCCTACACAATTATTTATATTTCATTTTCATGTCGATTTTGTCGATCATTTTCTTTTCCTTCAGTCTCAATCTTTCCTCACCTCACCCAATTATTTATCCTTTTATTGATTTATTGTGTGCATGACCTGAATGGAGCATTGTTTGCACAGATGCTAGTGACCACTCCTGAAAAGTGGGATGTTGTTACAAGGAAGAGTGTGGGGGATATTGGCCTAAGCCAGCTCGTCCGTCTCCTCATTTTGGACGAGGTCCACCTTCTGCATGATGAAAGGGGACCTGTCCTGGAAAGCCTTGTTTCCAGAACTCTGCGACAGGTGTTGCTGATGACCATGATAACGTGGATTGCTCTTTGCTAAGCTTTGTGTCCCCAATTCTAACATTCAACATAAGTGGTGCTTGTGGCTAATTATTTAATTTTTTCCTGGTACTATGTATGCAAAGTAAATTACCATAATTACCCTTGCCGAAAGAGTCAGAGAGGGTATTGCATTTGGGTCCGTTTGTTTGTCTGTTTGTCTGCACAGAACTTTCATGCTTTTCTCCATAACCACTTGTCGGATTGAGACAAAATTTTCACCATTGGTGCAACTACTCATGTAGAATGTGTTAGTGATAATTATGATGTCATAGGTCACGTGGTGTGGCAGCCACATTGAAAAAATGGAAAAAAAAATTGGACCTCTGTATCTCTGAAACCCCACCAAGGAATAAATTCAAACTTGGCACACAAGAAGTACTCCTCATGGGAAATGACTGTGATGTTTTTTTATGACGTCATGGGTGCCCTCATTATGATGTCATAATTGCATATGTAGAACACCACATCTGATCAGTATGAAAATTTTGGGGGTCATCTAGGGATAAAATAGTCCACAGAAAATATTTCATGACTTCATCGGTCATGTGATTCGGCAGCCGTATTGTTAAAAATAAAATATAACCTTCAAAAATCTTCTTCTCTGAAGAAGCTGAACAGATCGAGGCGAAACTTTATATGTATGACCGCCTGTCCATGAGGAACAAAAGGTTCACAAATATGATGTCATTGGTCACATGGTTTGGCAGCCATATTGCATTTACCCTAAAACTTATAAAAAATAATCTTCTCCAGAATGGCTGGACAAATCCAGGGGAAATTTCACACAAGTGTTCCCCAAGCCATGGGTGTACGTGGCACATAGCAAGTACTCCTCATGGGGAATGTTATTTTTATGACATCATAGGTGCCTTCGTTATGACATCATAATTGCATATGTAGAATGCTACATCCGATCAGTATAAAAAATTTTGTGGGTAATCTAGGGATAAAATGGTCCACAAAATTTTTTGATGACGTCATTGGTCACGTGTTTTTTTTTGTTTTTTTTTATAAAACCTTCAAATAATCTTAATCTCTGAAATGGCTGAAGAGATCCAGGTGCACTTTACACATATGACCGCCCATCCGTGAGGAACAAAAGGTTCACACATATGATGTCCTAGGTCACATAGTTTGGCAGCCATATTGGATTTACCCTAAAACTTACAAAAAATCTTCTCCAGAATGACAGCACAAATTGAGGGGAAACTTCACACAAATGTTCCAGAAGTCTAGGGTGTACAATTTTAAGGAATAATTGATAGGTCACATGATTTGGCAGTCAGGACTCACCGACTCCATGAACAAATTCCAAATTCCTCTCTAACCTACAGGGGGGCACTGCATCAGCAGTACAGCTGTGCCCTCCGGATAATGATGGTACCCACAGCCATACGGTGCATGCAAAAAAAATATATAACCATATAATGCATCATAAAGTAAGACGTTTGTAATTCTGTGCCATATTTTAGAGTTCCGAAGGTAGAAGTGGGTAAAAGGGTTGTTTTGTGTGTGTAATGCATTCAATTCATTATCAGGAATGCAATAGCACAATATTAGGCCATAATGAATCTTGTAGAACAAAGTGTTTAATAATTAATGATGACAATAAATTATTTAACTTTTGAATTGATCATTATCAGCCTAATGTAATTTTTTTCTCTATTCTACAGGTTGAAAGTACCCAAAGCATGATAAGAATCATTGGACTTTCCGCCACCCTTCCAAATTACTTGGATGTTGCCGCTTTCCTGCACGTTAACCCCGCAATCGGCCTCTTTTACTTTGATGGGCGTTTCAGGCCTGTTCCTCTGAAGCAAACCTTCATCGGGGTCAAAGGGAATGGGAAGGTCAGCATGGTATCGGGTTTTGCGATTTTTCTTTGCTGAGGGTGAGAATGAGTGTTTTATGGTGTGGCAGGCAAGACTGAGGAAAACATACGAACAAGAACATGTTGGGGAAAGTGATAATTTCTATGAAGTTCGCTTTTTTTCCATCCCCTCAGATGCAACAGCTGGTTGCAATGGAAGAGGTGTGCTATGACAAGGTTCTTGAGCAGTTGAGAAACAACCAGCAGGTAAGTCTCCCACCATCTGTCCTTGCATGGCTGACATCTACAGTATAACAACAAATAAATAATATCTAAAGAATGTGTGTGGCAACAAACTTTTGTCTTTGCACAGACCTGTGCCACTACCAAAGGAAAATAAAAAGCGTGAGATACTTGGAGGTCCACACAGTTGGACAACTGACTTGCTGGGCACCCCAGCTAAAAATGGTTATCCTGGTGTTTCACAGGCAGACATTTGAGGCAATTGAGCGATAACTGGACCCTATATCAGCAATGGTGTTGCAAGTGCTGTTGCTAATGTCCTCGTTTCTTAAACTTTCTAAATTTGACAGCATACATGTTGGAAGGTCGACGCTCTGTCAGGAATCAAATCTGTTGCATTCAAATATCCATTTTCCACATGCCGAAGGAAAATTAGAACGTCTAAGTAACCTGATCCTGATCAGGTGACCTAACTTGTATGAGATAAAACTGAATTTTTAAAATACCAGTCTCTGGCATAGGTAGAGCATCTGCTCTTATGCTGGGAGGTCGGTGGTTCGAAACCTGGCTGAGTCATACCAACAACTTTGTGGAGGATCTGTGCTGCTTCCTTGCTTGATGCTGAGCATTTGGAAGATAGAGTATGAACAAACCCTTTAGGTTTGCATCCAATGGGGATTAGGGACTTCCTCCCAAATTGGCCTACTGAGTGCGAAGAGAAAAGTTATGTCATCATAAAAGTTTGTCGCTGGTACCGAGAGTGCACTGAGAAGTGATGTCACTTCTCTTGAGCTCAGTGGCTGTGTTGGTCTGAAGTCAAGTCCGGTGTTGTCTCGTGTATTTGTCAGCATGAGTATGTATCATTTGCTGTTCATAGCCTCGTTGTTGACTGTTGAACATTAACGTGGCATTGCAGCCATGTCCGAGAAGTTGCACACAGACTATCAGAATTGTCCACCATACTGCTTCAGGCAGAAATGTCACATGCACTAAATAAGCCACAAACGACAACCATCTTCATGATATTGGGGGAGCTTTGTCTTGTCCACCTGAAAGTTCATGAGGAGAATATTCATCTCGCTTTCGTTTGTGATCATCCCAAACAATACTCTTTGCACTTCATGCTAAGGTGCGGATTGTGCTTTGTGCATTGTGGCTAAGTATCAGGATGGTGGTTAAATTATGTCTAAAACATTTCTCCAACTCTGACGAAAGAGCCATCAACCAATTTCATTTGTACTGGCTGACTGGGTGAGATTAATACATTTTTCACTCTTGATCGAAGAAATATGGTCTGTTGATTTTGGAGAAGTATGGTACATACTCACTCAGCGAAAATTCCCTGTGCAATTAAAATAGGTCTTGCCTTCTATGTCAATGAATGTTGTAGTTTGTGCAAAAGAAAAATAAAACTATCTCGATGACAATTGTTGCCTGCAGGTGATGGTCTTCGTTCACGCGAGGAATGCCACTGTTCGCACAGCTATGGCTTTGCTTGAAATGGCAAAGAATCGTGGTGAAGAACATTTCTTCCTGCCTAAGCAGTCTGCGTCATTTGGAGATGCACAAAAACAGGTGAACAAATTGGGGAACAGGTGTCGGTGTTGGAGGGGGGAAAGGGAGCCAGTGACTGGGATTTATAGGCAAGGGCCTGCAGCGACTTGGGTGTGTGGCCAAGGGACAAAACGTGTGGTGAGGGGGGTGGGATAGGGGTTCCTAATGTTTTGGCATCAAAATTACAACCTGAGAAGTTTGTTTTGAATACCTACCTTGGCGTAATTTTAAGTGGAACTTCTACTTAAACTAACCATGTACTGTGCGGGTTACTATGCAGATGCAACGGACTCGGAATAAGCAGCTTCACGAGCTGTTCCCAAATGGACTTGCCATACACCATGCAGGCATGCTGCGCAATGACCGCTCACTTGTTGAGAACTTATTCCTGAAGAGCTTTGTGCGTGTGCTCGTATGCACAGCCACCCTCGCCTGGGGAGTCAACTTACCTGCGCATGCAGTCATCATAAAGGTTTGCTTTTTGTTCACCATTATGGTTTTTGATTTTGTTTATAAGAGTGGGCTGTTCACCCCCTTATTCATTTATTTTTTTCCCCTATTTTATTTTGTTTTTGTTTCAGGGGTATATACCTCTCACAGTTCAATGAACTAAGTCTTTCAGTTTGTTTCTTGACAGGGCACGCAGATCTACGATGCAAAACGTGGTGCATTTGTGGACCTGAGTATCCTTGATGTTCAACAAATATTTGGACGTGCTGGGCGACCCCAATTTGATGTCTTTGGTCATGGTGTTATTCTCACGAACCATGACAAACTTGCACACTACTTGTCGCTCCTCACTCAGCGCAACCCCATTGAAAGCCAGTTTTTGAGCAGCCTACCAGACAACCTCAATGCAGAGGTGGTTTTCCATTCACTTTTTAAATGGTTTTTTTCCCTTTAGTTTGTCTCCTTTGCATCAGATCTGCTACATCATGGAACCATGTCTTGCTTCTCTGTATGTTTATTGCTCTGGCCCCTTAGATCGCACTGGGAACTGTGACTTCTGTGGATGAAGCGGTGAAGTGGTTGAGTTACACATATCTTTATGTTCGCATGCGAAAGAACCCACTTGCCTATGGCATCATTCACACTGCAACTCAGGTATGTCTTTATATAGGGTGGAGGGGAGTGATCATTTAACGCATTGAAATGCTTTGGATTCTGAAGTGTTTCTTATCGATTATGAAACCTAACCTGTACACCCCAATCATCACTGGTCCTCACCTCATCCTCTTCAAAGTCGGATCCCGAGCTCCTGAAACATCGAGAAGAATTGGTGAAGGATGCTGGGCGGAAGCTGGACAAAGCTCGTCTTGTTCGATTTGATGAGCGCACAAAGTACTTCTCCTCCACAGACCTTGGACGCATCTCAAGTCATTTCTACATCAAACACTCCACCATGGAGGTATGTGGAAGAGTTTAAAGTGCTATCAATATATTGTATATTATACAGGGGGCTGCAAAAGTATGTATACAGTAATGAAAAACAAAACGTGCGCACAAAACGTATTTTATTGATTATACAATAAAAGATGTATTATAGAAAAAATTACGAAAATAAAAATATTAAAAATGGTAATAATGATTTTAATGAATTAAATGAATCCTCACACCACTATTATAATACTGGTATAATCCTTACTGTATACCTACTTTTGCAGCCCCCTGTATATTATATATACATAAATATATATATATATATATATATATATATATATATATATATATTTATTTTGTTACGGCTGTGGAAATTTGCAATACACCATAAAGGGTCCTCAGGTGAGATATATCGATAAGTTCATGTGTAGTTAGCCCACACCTGTTGTTTAGAGGGAATATGTGTGATTCATCCAGGCTGCGACGCTTTGAGTTTGCCATTTTTCTTTCTCTATTGTTATTTTGGACCATTAAGCTGCCAACAACTCAAACACCACCTTCGCCTCTTTACCTCCACAACTCCATCCCGCAAACATCGCTTCACCGCCATTCCCAAACGACACCCGCCAACCACCAAACCACCACAGCAAAGCCCCCACCACCTTCGCCTTTCTCCTTCCACAACCATCAACCCCACCACCAGTCAACACAGAACGTCGTACTGTCCGAAGCCGTTCGGTGATTGCTGCCGAACGCAGCAAGCCGCGAGTGCAATGGATGCCTTTACGGGAGAGAAATTCGGATCAGGGGAGGTTCACGCCCCTTTTCCTCTGTCCAATGGGCGAGCGTCGGGCGGTGTGGCCCCGCCTCCAAGTGCGATGAATGTGGATTCCTTACGGGAGAGAAATTCGGATCAGGGGAGGTTCACACCCCTTTTCCTCCGTCCAATGGGCGAGCGTCGGGCGGTGTGGCCCCGCCTCCAAGCGCAATGAATGTGGATTCCTTACGAGAGAGAAATTCGGATCAGGGGAGGTTCACGCCCCTTTTCCTCCGTCCAATGGGCGAGCATCGGGCGGTGTGGCCCCGCCTCCAAGCGTGATGGATGTGAATTCCTCTCAGGAAGAAATTCGGATCAAAAGAGGCTCACGCCCCTTTTTGCCACACCAATGGCTGAACAGAGGGTGGCGTGGCCCCGCCTCCAATCACTTTTTGATCCTAAAATCTGCATACAGGCTCCTCCCCCGGTCTATAAAAGACGCGAGTCTGTGTGGAACTGGTTGTTGTAGTGTGGGGGTCGCTTTTCCCGTGGTTGGTGTCGTCTCGTCGCTGGGCTCGTCTCGTCATTGGTGTCTCGTCGTTGGGCTCGTCTCGTCGTTGGTGTCGTCTCGTCGCTGGACTCGAGCCACCTTCGCTTTCACAAGCGACCAAGCCAGCCAGCCATTCCCCTCGCTCGACCCTGAGCATCAACAATTCCCCCCCCCCCCATCCGCGCTGAGATAGTGCCGGTGGCCCCGTTCATTCCCCACCCTAACCGTGGTGCCGACCAAACCGTGCTTGCGCAGAGCAGGCCGGAGAGGGCTCACCGACCACGCCAGGTGCACGGAGTCGGGGCGCAGCTGCGCTGATATTGCGGCTTGCCCGCCATCGCGTCACGAGGATGCGGGTAAGACCTTTTTGGTCTCGTGGACCTGGCCGCTCCTCCAGGTTCCGCGCACATTTGGTCCATGGACCCCGTCTACCTTCTTGCCTATGGGGAGGTCTTTCCTGTTTATTTTGAATGAATGATGTGGCGCCGAGTCCCGACAAGTATAATTGTTTAAGTGTTGTAAATAATTATAGTCGGTAGTAGTGCTTTTGCTTTTGTTGCATTTTGCTTTTGCTGCACATTGCATTACTGCCTTACGTGCGTGTGTTGTGTTTGTGAAATAAAGTGCTTGCTTGTTGAACTGTTTCCCATTTCGTTGCGTCCTTTCCTTTGTTTGAAAGTTCCATCTTGCATCACGTAAGAGATTTGTAGTGGGTTGAAACACCCGATAAGTAATCTGAACCGTCGAGGTCGACGATAACTCCGCTCGGTTATCCCTGCAGCACGGAACGAGCCGCTTAAGCAGTTCGTGTCCGAAGTCGACCTGTGGCGAGGTGCGATCGCTCGGTTGACCACTCGCGCAGGTACTGAGATAGGTCGAATTTGGCGAGCAACCCTATCCTGCGCGGGTGGGCAATTGGCACGATTGTGGTGAGGTTAAACCCCCACCCGTGACTGGCTCCTGGCGGTAGTTCCAGGAGGGTCACGACAATTGTCCGTTCCGGTGGGCGACGCGTCGCGATTTGAGTTACGTGGCCGATCGCACGCCGGACGGGTGAAATTTGTAACAATATATATATATATATATATATATATATATATATATATATATATATATATATATATATATATATATATATATATATGTATATGTATATTGTTGTGAATCTGGAAGCCATGAGCACACAACATACAGGTCCTATAGATCAGTTATGTCGGTAAGTACGTCTTGCCAGTTGGGTTCCCGTCCCTGGTCTAATGGGCAATTAAATGTTCCTGCGCTGTGGAGTTATCTTGCTAGTTAGGGTTTTTCTTTTATTTTTACACACCAACATAAACGCCGACCACACCGCATCACCCTCACCTTCACTTCGCTTCCTTCACCTCGATCTGGCCAACGTCATGGTGGGCGGAGTTCAAGGAGGAGCCGCGCGGCAGCCCTCGACCAATCAGCGTGCAACAAGTCATGTGACCGTCGCCCGGCCAATCGGATCCCGTGACAGGAGGAAAGGGCTCCGCGTGACGTCACCACGCCCCCGGGCCAATCAAGGAGCTTGCCGCCCATTTTGGCCAGTGAGAGAGACGAAGAGCGATTTTGCGTGCCAAAACCAGCCAGTGAGAGCGGGCGGGTCGCGAGGAGCCCCCCCCCTCTGAAGAGGGGGGGGGTATAATTATAGGCGCGGTCTGCGCGTTCGTTGTTCTGGTTCTGGCAAGAAGTACGCGCGTGTTGTTCTGGTCCTGGCAAGAAGTGCGCACACGGGTTCTGAGAGTTCTGGCAAGAAGTGGACATCTGCGTGCAAGGGAGTTATGAAAGCGTCCGCGCACGGAGTGGTCGGTGCCACGGAGGGTCTTCTCCCACCAGCTCTCTCCATGCCGACTTCGTTCACCCGGAGCCCGGTCGTGAGGGCGTCTGGACCGTCCGGATCATGCTGGGGGTCCAGTCCTGCCCCGATGACCTGGTCCTTGAAGACCGCACGAGGCGGACAGGTCCGAGATAGGCCTCAATAAAGACCATTTGGTCTGATTCTTTGGGTGTGTGCGTATGTGTGTTCGTGGCACAAGTCAGATAAGTAGTAAATTGTATAAGTGCCGTGCTGTATATACGTGCCTTTAATAATCGGTTTAACTCTGCTCTTGCGTGCTTCCCTCGTTCCCTAATTATTATTGTGAATAAATGCCCCAATTGTAAAATGTTTCAGCTCGTTCGTGTCTTTTCCTCCATTGACTTAGCGTGCTGCATGTTGGAAAATTAGCCAGGCTGTTGCCGTTGTTACGGGATATTTGGGACCGACTGATCTCTGCGATAAACCGCTCGGATCGCACACGGTTCGAGTATGCTAAGCGGCTCGTTCCGTATGGGTGCCGTCGAGGGTGTGGAGACTCGGTAAATTGCCACGTGGTCTCTTGGTATTTTTGAAAATTGGCGAATAACCCTGTACCACGTGGTAGAGATATTGACCCTTCACGGTCCGATAAGGGACCCATACGTTTTCGGAGTTTTCCGAAAAGATACGATCTAAATTCCGGGTGATCGGTCGAGCCAACTCTGCAGCTCCATCTAGCGGTCGTGCTCGCGGCCGACGCCCGGCCCCGCAACAATATGTGTATGAATGTATATGTGTATATATGTGTATATATTTGTATGTATGTATGTATGTATATGTATATGTACATATTAAACATCAGATAAACCTCCTGACTGTTATGGTGAGTATCGCCACAGATTATGTCTCACACGCTAAAACCGCATAATCCACAAAGAACAACCATCTGTCTGCTTCCCAGACGATTGTTCCCGCTAATGCGAACCATTCAACCAGAAGGCACATGATGTGATTGGCAGGTAAATCGAAACATGTGAAGTGTGACGAGCACTCCCCCGATCTCCATTCGACATCGTCTTACATTAAAGCGTCATCTCCAATCCGGAGGCCTCAGCCTGGTGACTGTCAAACAGACAAAGATTTCATGATCAACATCAGTTAAACATCAAATGGAACTGCCTATCCATATGTAACCCGATACCAGTTGTGTTGGTGGTCCTGGTGAAAGAGGCATGTTTGTTGTTGGACAACCAATAGTCAGGGACTGCTTAATGAAGAAGACCTCTCTACTTCAAACTTCCCCAGTCTTTGGCTTACAACCCCATTGGACAGCCACGAATGGCCATCCCCCTCTCCTGGAATTTTTCTTGAACCCTTTTCTTCGACTTGATTTCTGGGGAAATCCAGTCAGAGTGGACAGCTTCCCCTGGGCTGTAGGTTTCCAGTGAGGATGCTTTGGGCTACTGATGACATGATGATGATGGTGGTCAAGCTAGGAATTGTACTGGGGGATGGGTTGGGGAAATAATACCATTGGAACCGCTGGATTAAACTTCAAATCCTGCTTCTTTGTCTGGCTTTTGGAAGGAGACTTGCTTTTCAAACAACCGTTTTATGAATAAATGGACACATATTTGTTCCCAGTCAATCAATTTTAGTTTTCCAACCAAGGAAATCGATTATTTATTTGTCTCGACCCTAAGGGGTTGCGAGGCTATTGTAACGCCCATGTGTCAAACATAGGGGGGACTCCCCATGCAGAATATTGTATTGATAACTCTGATGTCATAGGTCACATTGTGTGGCAGCCATATTGGATTAGAGGAAAAATTTGGACATCTCCAAAACCACTCAACAAAATAAATTGAAACTTGGCATATGTCATCAACTCCCCATTGGGTATATTGGGTGATGATGACATCATCAGTGAAATAGTACTGTATTCCAGTCATAATTGGTTGAATCGAATCCTTATCCGAAAAACCTGAAACTTCATTTATCTGATCTTTGACCCGATGTGAGTGAAGAATTAACTTTATGACGTCATTGGTCATGGTCTGGCTGCCATATTTGATTGAAAATAAAAATGTAAAAAATCTTCTCGAACTACTAAACAGATTGATGCAAAACTTCATACATATGATCGATTAGCCATTGGGAATATAGTTTGAAAATTGCAACATCACAGGTCACATGGTATGGCAGCCATGTTGGATTAAAGCTTAACCTTTAAAAAATATCTTCTCTCAAACTTCTGAACCAATGGATCCAAAATGTTAAGTACATAATTGACTACCCATTGGAATACAAAGGTGATAACTAAAATATCATTGGTCATTTTGGTTTGGCAGCCATTATGGATTGAACTAAAACCTTTAAAAAAAAAAAAAACTTTCTGAAACCGCTGAACAGATCGAAGCAAAACTTTAAATCATGATGTGTCCGATTTAGGCAGATGTATATCAAAGGTAGGCGGCTTGTTACCTTTGCAACGGTACCATTTGTATTATTCTACAACAGCAGGAACCATCTATAATAATAAATGTATGTGTCAGAAACGGTTAGTGTGTGTATGTGACTCCTCCATAACTCCAAAACCATGAAACCTATCAGCCTGAAACTTTGCATGCATACTAAGGGAACTCCAAGGGAATGCATGAGTGAAAATTGGGTGTTTGGGTTAATTCAAACACCGCTTTTGAAGATAATTAACAGCCTTTAATTATATGCTTTATCAGGTTGGACACCTCACTCTCCCTCGCTGGGGTCTTAATTCGCCATTTTGTTCCTCCTGCTCAACAATGCCTTGAGTTGGAACAGAAGCGCTCAAAATGTTTTTCTTTCACTTTCCTCACTCGTATCATTGAATGCCTCATCTACATACCTACGAATCGCTACACACAACGCTTTTGTAAGTGCTATAGTTTTCAAATTAGGAGCTTGGAGCGATTTCATGCATTATATGATCTGATTTTCCACGATCTACTCTCACGGACTAATTAAAGTATATAATCGAAATATAATTTCAGTTTGGAGGATCAGATCATGTGGATTAAATGTCAAAATCTGGAGTGAAATCTGAAATGTTAAAAAACCGGCGATGTTTTGTTTTTTGCGGGCATGTACCATTACCAATCAGCTTGCTATTGCTTACCAAGCCAGCCGTTCCTTATCAACCATTTCATTGGAGTGCTTGCTTAGGACTTGTCGAGCACCCTACAGTTGATAGTGGTATCATACACGCAATTCATGTCCCAATCGGGAGGTACAGTCGGCAGTTGCTGCTCGGTAGAGGTACTTTGACAGCATACACGGGCGTTGTACAAATGGGTAGATTTAGGTTTGTAAAGGGACTCTCTGCAGGTATGTGACGTGCCTATTTGCTTAGTTTACATGTGTGCAGTGCGCGGCATTCCCAGACTGAACTCTCACTCGTGCCCATGCTGTGTGGCGGAGGTTACCCCGCCGTCTCGTGAAACATGTGCTCCGGCATGCGGATAGCGGACATTCTGCGGCTCTGAAGCCACGCAGTACATGCCGTACAGTGCAGTTGTGGGAAAAGTTGAGTGTGCCATTGAGAATCCGTGCACGTGTGCGAGTGAAAGAATGGGTATATCGCTAGTGCGCGTGCACGGTTAGCATGGACCTCGAGGGGGTTGGAAGAATGCGTATGTGGGGGTTGGGGAGGCATGATTAAGGACTGACAGTTTAGTTTTGAATTTCAAACGGCTTCCCCAGAGTGTCGCATGTACAAATCCAATTTGGGGTGAGCCAACTGGAGGAGGGCAAAGGGCGCTGCATTTTCAAACTCGAAGAGGCACGAAGACAACACACATGGACGTGGTTCCAGATGGGTAGATTTGGATTTGTACAGGAAGTCTCCACATTGGAGGGTGGTGGCGGGGGGGGGGGTGTTTCAACCATTTTGTTGGAGCTTGGAGTACTTGCTTGAGTGCTTAACCCACTTGGCGAGCGCTCTTCAAGCTTTGATCACTGCAAGCTTCCATGGCGGTACTATGGCTCAGTTCTCCGTGGGGACATCTTCGGAGTTAGAAAGGCACAATAACTTTTTTGGGGGCAGAATTTCAAACCGGCACTCTTGTAAACCATTCATTATATACGGACAATCTGATATTGCCACCCAATAACTGTTGTATAAAAGTACAATTGGTAAATAAATTATTCCTTAAAAATTTAAGGTGGTGCCCGAGCAACCCCCATGTCTATGTTAGTCTAAAAACTCTTAAAAGTAAAAGTTATTACCTCTACCACCGAAGGTGAAGGAGGTTATGTTTCACCCCTTTCTGTTTGTTATTTGCAAAATCGAAGATTTTTCAATTATATTGGTTCGTCGATTTTGTTATTCTATCTCTGTCTGTCTGTCTGTCTGCCTGCATGTTTGTCGCCTACAGGTCACAATGTTAAACTGATCTTCACAAAACTTCACCACATGGTAGAGTTTGTCATAAGGAAGAAGCCTATTGTTTTTGAGGTCAAAAGGTCGACATAGGCCAAAGGTCAACAACTAAAGTGGGATTTCTAAAATCCTCAATTTTCATCAGATTGACTTGAAATTAGAAGAGGATTTATATTTCATGTCAATGAATTCAACCATCCAATTATTTTTGAGGTCACCAGAGACCAAAAGGTCAACATAGGCCCAAGGTCAACCACTAAGGTGGTGTTTCTAAAATTGACAAATTTCATCTGATTGACTTGAAATTTGAAGTTGCATGTTGGGTCATTGAATTCAACCAGCAATTATATTTGAGGTCAAATTTGTTTTATGGATTTTGCAAGTATCGTGCTCTGCTCGACGTCTTCTTCTTGTTTGTTTGTCTGTTTGTCTTTCTATGCAGGATATCTCAAAAAGTTGTAGACGGTTCCAGATGAAATTTTGTGGACAGGTTGGGTGTGTGACAAGGACGAAATGTTTAGATTTTGGTGAAGATCTGGATCCGGATTCAGATCCGGCTCCGAGAATTTTTAAAGTGATTCACCATTGAGAGATGGGGGCCAAAAACGATATGTAGCACGATATCTCCAAAAGTTGTGGACCGATTCAGATGAAACTTGATGGACATGGTGGGTGTGTGAGAAGAAAGAATTGATTCGATTTTGGTGAAGATCCGAATCCGGATCTGGATACGAGAAGTATTTCTTTTTTAAGTGATTCTTGGAACCATCTCTCATTGAGAGAGAGGGCCAAAAACGATATATAGTACGATATATCAAAAATTTGTTGGGCCCGATATGTTCTCGTGGATCAGGCATTGCGTGGCAGAGGTATGCACTCAACTGAATGCCCTTCTCGTCAATCATAAAATCATGTGCTTGATTGTTAAAATGAAAACCAAGCTTTAAATAACATTGAATAAAGCAAAGTTTCATCATAGCCACCTTTTGATGTGATTTGAAACAGTGGGGGAAGGAAACCTGCAAGCAAGATGATCACCAAGATCAATATGATCAGCAAAGTGATGATTTGAAGCTTGTTGCCGGCTTTTATCAAAGCAACCTTTCACGTGCGCCTTATTGCCTGCTTTTATTATAGCCACCTTTCATTCTTGGTGAAGCATGTTTTGTTTTGTTTTTTTTTGGTAAGGAAAAAAAAGAGATACTTCGACGAGAATGCCTCGTTGTTGTGGTGGTGTTTTAATTAAATAAGAATCGAGCAAAAACAAGGGAAGACTGCAATTGTTCCAAAATTGAAAGATACGAGTTCAAAATCTATCTGCATCGAGCCTTCAATTTACCGTGGTTGGAGGCAACCACTTCAGCATTGATGTGTTGCAAAGAAATCCCATTGAGAATACCCTACGATGCTTTCGCAAGATTGAAAAATAATCGTGTTTGGAGAGTCATTTCTCCCATTTGTTCCTCGGTGATACCGAGAGACACGCTACAGATTAGGAACTATATCCCAAAGTGAGACTCTTGTATTGTACTTGGATTTTCAAACGATGAGCTTTATTGAAAATAGGAACACGCATCCTGAAGCTAACCTGGATCAGGAACAACAGTCACTCAAACCCCCTTAGACCCTATTTTTTTGTTTGTTTTAACGCCATGAACAAGCTTTAGTACATCACAAGTGATGATGGTTGTGGTTAAGTTTCATCGAAATTGTGTGTGTAGCTTCGGAGAAGAAAGCCAATATATATCTTGGGGTGGAGGGTCAAAAAATAAACCGCCATGGACTCCTTTAATGAGCGCAAATTTTGATTCGGTCAATATACCTTTGCTGGGCATCATATATGAAGCTTATGTCCAAGTTTCGTCAAAATTGTGTGTTTGGTTCAAGCGGTAATGACTGAAGTGTTTACGGACCGACTGACTGACTCACTCACTCACTCACTCACTCACCTATGGACAATGTTCGATTGCATAAGCTCACCAGACTAAAGTCCAGGTGAGCTAAAAATGCTAACAGTTTTATCCGCTTTTGTGGTGAATCTATATTGTAGTATAGCTTCACCTGAAAATTCACACCTGAGAAAAGGGTAAGAGAAACATGATTCGCACCTTCAGCAATCTGACTTGTACATACAGTACATGGTCACCAGCCCCATCTTCAACACTACTCTGTAGATAGTCCCAATAAATAACCATCTATGTCCACCAATAAGTGACTCATGCCCTGAGTACCTCTCCACATTCCTGGAGGTAATCTGGCAAAAGAGGTTATCTTGTACAACCACTCTACAGGACTTAATGTTAATATTATTTTCTCTTTGCCCAACTTGACAAGTACGAAGAAGATCCACTTGCTCAAACACGATTTTCACTTGCTCGAACTGTGTTTTTCCTCACGTAAAAAGGTGTTTTATAGAGTTAATCTATGCACGAAGTCTTATAGAGTTCTAAATATTTCATACCAGCTTTTGTATTGAATCAAACAAAACCAAAACCAACCCATAATCGAAAAGAAAATGTCTCAGGATTTTTGGGTACTGCCACTGCTGCAAAAACGAACCTGTTTCCAACCTTATACGGTACTCTGGGCACCTAAACATGGAAAGCCGAAGCAGAGCAGACCAACTCTGAAGTACATCAACATGTTGAAGAATAATACATGCCTGGAGACAGAGGAACTGCACACAGCAATGCTTGATTGAGAGGACTGGAAGCAGAGGATCCATGTATGTCATCTCAGTTTGGCCTGAGCCGACTCATGAAGAAGAAGAAGAAGAAGAAGAAGAAGAAGAAGAAGAAGAAACCAAACATTTTCCCAATAAAACTCAATTTTAAAAATACCTGATTATTTGCGATTTAGTAAGCATGTTGACGCACAGCCCTTCTAGACTTGGGAACTAGAAATGGAGTTTCTAGTGCAACAGAATTTACAATAGTAGTGGTTCCACTCAATGTAAAACTAGGAAGCTAATGGACTAGATTTTGCAGCCGCAGGCCGACTTGTGAAGCCCTGCAGGTAGAGGTGCAGCCAGCGCACCTCAATGGAGAATCACTGACTGGTTAACCTCAACCTTAATCTGAGGACATCCCTCCCTCATTATCCTTTTTACCCTCTCCGAGTCCATCCCTTCTTTTGCAGGTTACTGTGTGTCCTTCCACCCACCTTCTGTCTAATTTTTCCATGACTCATTCTTCCCATGTCTTTCATCCCATTACTTGTGTTTGAGTCCAGCTTGTTCACTCCCTGTGGCTACCTCCTCCCATTATTCATTATTGTCCTCCCCAATTCACCCTCCAGGTGCCCCTCTGTTTTCTCTTTGAGTGAATGCTGCAATAGCATTTCCCCACTTTCCACTGTTTAAGCTCTTCCATGAGCCATGGCTTTGTATATAACAACAAAATGTGAGCATTATAAAATGACTTTAAAATTACCTATTGTCAATAACACACTTTTTCTTTTTTGACTTATTTGGAAAAGCTGCAAGTTATAACTTCATGTTTGTTTGAATAGACTGACCTTATGTTTCTTTGGATAAAGTTGCATCTTCCATTAAATGTTTTGTTAACCACAATAACATATTATTGCGGTTCTGGAAACTGCATGCTTCCAAGGCAATGGCATCCAACATAGTGATCCCCAGACTTATTTCATTAATATACGTGCAGTTAGACCTTTCCCTCATGTCTAATGGGTAAACGGGACGAAGTGCGTTGTGTGGGTCTCATAGTTAGGTCTGATTATATCTCTTTCTTCCTTTCCGCCGCCATGGTACGTATGAATGTCCTCACAGAGGCCAAAAGAGGCATCAACCACACGATGGAAAAACCCTCCGCTGCAAGAATACAGTGTCTAGGGGGATAGTAGGACGATACATTAAATCCCAACGCTGTACAGGACGCACGCGGCGCACTCTTCTCAACCCAAATCTGTATCTAATAATTATATCCAATCCATTCCTTCAATTCGTGACGCAGATCGGGGTCGGCACCGCGCTCAGTTAGCCGCCTGTGAGGATCACCACTGATAAATAACTGCATGCACGATAGCGGACACGCGCGCAGCCCTGTGATAATTACCATCGCACTGTACGGGGCACGCATAGCGCACCTCTTCATTTGGGTCTGCACGCTGATTACAATGGCATCTTACCATCGACCTTCACTCGCCACCTCGGCCACCAATATCTTCCCGCACCTCCGCCTCGATGCAGCCGCCACCAAGCAAAGGCGCAGATGCACGGCCCAAATCGCTCGGGACATGGAACGGGCGCATTGACCGGTGCGGCCCTCGGCCTCGCCGAGAGCAAGACCCGGGAGTTTGGTGCGGGGCGGTTCATGTCGCGGTGTTCGGAGCAAGACGATTCCATAGCTCGGCGATATCTCACCGGATGCACCAATGAGACTGCTTCCGGCCTTGGGTGCAGGGCCAGGGCCCAATCGGAATGCACGATTCGGGAAACGACGCATCACTTCGGGGCGTTGCCCCGCCCTGCACTGCCAGACCTATAAAAGACAGATCGCGAAGCTGTCCGTCTTCGTCCTCTTCCTCTTCCTCTTTGGCTGGCCTTGGATCGCTCTCTGCATGCAGAGATGCGAAGCGATGACGTGTCTGCCACTCCGCCCACTCACTCCCAATCTCCGCCTTCTTATCTCTGGAATCCCTGCATTCGCCGTCTGTATCCGCCTACTCCATCTGCCTGTCTCTGGACCTTTGACTTTGTGTGCTGTCTCCACCTAACATCTTCCCTCACGCCTGACGGCTTCGCCCATTCTCTGGACCGGTGTATGCGCTGCGCCAGCACCGTAACCAAGCAGGAGATGACTCGCCAACTCTCAATGAGGGATCGCTCAGCGGAGCGTCCCCCCAAAACGTACTGGGTAGCGCGGTTGGTCAACTGTGCAAGGTATTACGAGACCATTGGTCTCATCTCCTCTCCTTTCTTCTAATTAACTCCTCTTTATCAGGGTGTGTGTATGTGTGTGCGTGTGTGCATGCGTAATGGTGCCAGTCCTAGCCTTAAGTTAAGATTGTAGAAGATATATCGGTATAAGTCTGCTCTGTCTCTGCTTTGGTAAGTTGCTTGTTTTGTTGTCGCACCGCACATTTCTTTCTGTCCCTGCTTACACACAACAATAAACTGCATTCACTGTGCCACATGCTTTTCCTCACCTGCCTGTTAATAAATGATTATGTGGAAATGTTCCCAGCTCGTTTTTGTCTTTTCTTTCATTCATCCAGCATGGTCCGTATCCTAGCCTAGTCGGGACTTTATTCCCAATGATCCGTTCTTCTAGCCGGTACGTCCTTGGCAGTGTCGCTCGGCTGCATCTGACCCGGTAAGGTGACCCGGTTCAGACGAGGTGTACCAAGGGCGTGTCCCCCGGTAATTAGATCATGTGAATAATTAGGTAACCAGTTTAGACGGAGGACCCAAGGTCACGTGGTTGAGTTATTAGCGTCGATCGTTAACAGTCGATCAGCAATCCGCGCGTCATGGAGTTATCCGGCCTGCGATTCCGGAGAGTCTGGAGGGAACCCGAGATAGCTCCCCCCCCCCTCATGGTCTTCTCACCCCGACCCCGGGTCCGCAACAATATTTACTTATTTATTTATTTATTTATTTATTTTTGCTGTTGATGGTGCCTGTCACAGAAATTGGTTTCATTGCAGTGGATACGTTTTAACTGAGCATCCGAGTCCAACTCACCATCTTGTAACCCACAGATCTTCAACGAGCATTTCTTCCCCCACATGAACATCTCAGAAATCTTGACAATGGTGTCCAAAGCCGAGGAGTTTGACCAAATAAAGGTAGGGATTGTGATGCAACATCCATGCTGCTAAATGTCATCATAATTCTGGGGGGAATTTTCCTGTCCGTAATTCTCGGAGGGAATTTTCCTGTCCGTAATTCTCGGAGGGAATTTTCTCGTCCATAATTCTGGGGGGAATTTTCTCGTCCATAATTCTGGGGGACATTTTCCCGTCCATAATTCTGGGGGGAATTTCCACATCCGTAATTCTGGGGGGAATTAACCCATCCTTGCAGAGAGGTTCTTAGCTAGTTGCCATAATTCCTTTGTTATTTGGATGGAAAAACTTAATTGAGTGTTTTGATGCCCCAGCATGTTTGTGTTCACTTACGCAGCAGTTTTTGTTTTTTGCATAAAATTATTGATAAAACTCCATATATGGAAGCACTATGGGGGAGGAAAAAAATAATTGTATGATGAAACATGCTAACTTCTTGTCTGAAGGTGTGCAAGACAATGAAGCGCATTTCATTTTGCCAGGTCCGAGAGGAGGAGTTGCCAGAGTTGGATGATCTGCTCTGTGAATGTCAGTTGCCGATAGGCGGCGGTGTAGAGAAT
>NC_140961.1:44162063-44175063 GCF_056783735.1 Eptatretus burgeri
CTCCTTTTATTATTGCCTTTCATTTGCTTCTTTTTCCCATTACCTTTGCCCATTCGATCTCTAGTTTACCGTGAGAAACTATTCTCTTCCCTGTGGAAATAATGTTTCGTTGCTTTTTCAGTTTCTTTTCTTTAAATTTGTCAATAAACAGATTATTTCATCTGTGGTTTCTTCTGTTATCCATCCCCAAATCCCATATCTCATTCACACCTTTCACTTTATATTGGAGCATTCTTATTTGAGACATACTTCTCTTGTGCCTCTTTGTACAGGTTCTGACCAAAGACCCCCAGCAATTAGTATTTACGATTCCCATTTTTGAGCCTCTTCCTTCTCAATACTACATCCACGCTTGCTCGGATCGATGGCTCGGAGCAGAGGCCATATGTCCAATCAACTTCCAGCACCTCATCTTGCCTGAGAGGCACCCTCCTCACACGGGTCAGCCTCCACAACTCTTGTGCCTCATGCACCACAAAAGCAATCTCTTCACCTATTCCTTAATGGCTTGGCTGTGCTGTAGTGATGATGCAACCAGCAGATTAAATTCAAATCGTTATTATTCAAATCAAACCAGCAGATCGTTATTCAGACGTTCTCGATTTCTGCACTTTTACGTCATTAAAAAAAATGAAGTTTAATTTCTGGGAGGAGTGAAGGAGGGAGTGTGGTTGGTGTATTGTTTCCCCCATTTTTGGATTATTTTAAAAGAAATTTGATTCTGTTTATCAATTTGGATGTTTTGTTGACAGTTTTTCACTGCACAGCTGATCGGGCCGACTCGGCTCCGTTAACTCCTGGCTGCATGATTTGTACATTGAATATTTTCTTGCATTCGAGAAGCAAAAAAAGTCAGAACAAGCCAATCCACCCTCACTCATCGTGGAGTTCTTTCTCCCCTTAATGCAGTACAATTTCCCTCTGTGGTCTGTTCCCGCGACTTGTCGAATTTCTCATGTCTCACTCGTACCAATCAACGTCTTCCACAGAGCTCCTGTTCCTGCAGCCTTTGCCTGTGACGGTCTTGAAGAATCCATTGTACCAGGACCTTTATCGCTTCACTCACTTCAACCCGATTCAGACACAGATCTTTCACACACTCTACTACACGGACTGCAACGTGCTGCTGGGCGCTCCCACAGGATCGGGAAAAACAGTTGCTGCTGAAATTGCCATCTTTCGCCTCTTCAACGAGCAACCTGATGCCAAGGTCCCTGAGCCGTTTTGATGTTGCAGGGGAATAAGATATTTATGATTTTCATGGTTTTTTTTAGGGCCTTTTTTTTCCAAGGAGGAAATGGTAAGGTATAGTGAAAATGTTTACTTGGAGGATGTAGGATAGACATGAATAAAGTTCAACATTCGATTTGCGTTCATGTTCTCATTAGAGGCCACCTATTTCTTAGGTACTAGCATATAAGACACGTCACTTCGCTGACAAATACCAGTCTTTGTGTAGTTGTGGAAAAAAAATAGTTGTTGCTGTTTGTATACTCCTTCCATGTCCTTGTTTTTATATTTTGCTCTTGCTTCAAGAAGTATTGCTAAACACTAAACCCTTAAGTATAACAGGTTTGAATATCATGGGTTTTGACCAATCGCTGGCAATCTCTTTATTTATTGATTTAGTTATCGCGGGTTTAATTTCGACCAATCGCGGTTTCGTACTCAGATGTGACAGTTATCTCCCACCACTGGCCTTTTTTTTGTTTTTCATGCACCGTTAATAATGATGCTGAAGCGTAAAACTATGGGGAAAAGTGATTATTTTTTCACAGTTTCGACTTTGCACATATAATTCTAAATCAGTGGTGCTCCTACGGTGCAGTTGGTAACTGAGACACACAGCACGTACAATACTGTACTGTACTGTACCTATCTCCGCATCAGCACAGCATTCAGCATAATCTTTCGTGTAATCGTAATCGATTCCTTTGTTTTTGATTATTATTGCCCTTCGTGATTTTTTTTAATCCATAGCTCCCAAGAGGAAAACTGTTGCTCGTGGTGAAGCAAGTGCAAAATAATTAAGGAAAGTGATGTCTTTGACTCAAAGTGGAGGTTTTGGGTAAGCTTGGTCGAGGCGAGAGTGTGTTTATTTTATTTCTTCGCCAGTTTCTGGGCTGCAAAACGATTTATAAAATAAACTCATCCAGATTACTAAAGGAAACTATTTCAGAAATTATGGTAATAAGGGGAGGAATGGTGGGGGCTTTGGGGCTGGCAGGGTGGTCGAGTGGCATACACACTTACCTCTAAGCCGTCGAGCCTGGGTTTGAATTTCCGACCCAGCTATAAACTGTCATCCTGGTGTTTCACAGGCAGGTTGTTTCATCAATTTGTCCCGTCCCTCGGATTGACGGTAAACTGTCGTCCCGTCTGTAGCCATTAGTTGGTGGATCATTAAGACCCCACGGTGTCCTTCATGAAGGGTAGGCGAGCTATCACCGGCACCGATCAATGTGAAACTTTAAACACATGAGGAACGCCCCAGGGAGAATATTTTATTGCTAACTCTGACCTCCTTGGTCACATGGTATGGCAGCCATATTGGATTAAAGTAAAATATTTGGACATGATTTTCTGCGAAACCGCTCAACGAAAATAATTGAAATGTGGCGTATGTCATCTACTCTCCATGGGTATGCAGGTTGATAATGATGACATCATTGGTATTCCAGCCATAATTGGTTGAATTGAAATGTTTATCAGAAAAATCTGAAACTTCTTATTTCTGATCTGTGACCGGATGTGAGTGAAGAATTAAATTTATGACGTTCGTAACCTATGCCAAGAAACTATGTGATGTAATCGGGTGCATGGGATGATATGGGTACATGTGCCATAACAGCAGTGGGCCATGATAGTAGCGTGTTCAGGTAATGATAGAGTTTTTCTTCAGAATGAACACGCGAGGTGAAACTCTGCACTCTTTGATTGCTGTTCTCGTTTCAATTGTGATGTGTTTATTTTTGGCTGCTGCTGACCTTCCTCGATATTTTCTCAAAGCCCAGGAATCTCACCCCCTTTTTCCCCATAGGAAATTTTGTTTTAATTATCGCGGTTTTAAAATATCACGTCATTTTCCAGGAACATAACCCCCATGATGTTTTAGGGTTTACTGCATACGCAGTTCCTTCAGAAAGTATTCACACCCCTTGACATTTTCACAATCTGATGTGTATAATATAAATTATAATTTTTTTTTGTTACTGATACACACAGAATATACCCCATGATGTAAAAGTTGATTTTTTTTAATTTTTTTTTTATATTTGCAAATAAATTAAAAACTAGAAGGGCACTCGGTGGAGCGCATACCTCCGCCACGTAATGCCTGATCCACGAGAACGTATCGGGCCCAATACATTTTTGAAATATCATGCTTCACAGTACTATATCGTTTTTGGGCTTATCTCTCAATGGTGAAGAATCACTTTAAAAGTTAAATAATTCTCATATCCAGATCCGGATTCGGATCTTCACCAAAATCAAATCAATTAGTCCTTATAACACACCCAACCTGTCTACCAATTTCGTCCGAATCTGTCCACAACTTTTTGAGATATCATGCTATATATCATTTTTGGCCCGATCTCTCAATGGTGAAGAATCACTTAAAAAATTATACTCGTCAGATCTGGATTTGGATCTTCACCAAAATCTAATCACTTCATCCTTGTCACGCACCAAACCTGTCCACAAAATTTCATCCGGATCCGTCCACAACCTTTTGAAATATCCTCTACATAGATGAGCAGACAGAAAGGGGTGAAAACATGACCTCCTTCACCTTCGGTGGTGGAGGTAATGAAAAGCTGAAATGTCTTGAGTCAATAAGTATTCAACCCTTTTGCTATGACACTTCAAATTGAGCTCAGGTGCATCCAATTTCCTTTGATCATGCTTGAGATTTCTCTTCAACTTCATTGGAGTCCACCTGTGGCGAATTCAATTAATTGAGCATGACTTGGAAAGAAACACACCTTTCTATATGAGGTCCCACAGTTGACAGTGCATCTCAGAGCAGAAACTCTAGCATGAAGTCCAAGGAACTGTCCATAGAACTCTGAGATAGAATTGTGAGGAGGCATAGATGTGGGGAAGCGTATAAATCAATTTCCAGAGTGTTGAATGTTCCCAAGAGCACAGTGAGCTCCATCATTAGGAAATGGAAATAATATGGAACTACCCAGACTCTTCCTTGAGCAGGCTGTTCGACCAAGCTTTGCAACTGGGCAAGAACAACCTTGGTCAGGGAGGTGACCAAGAACCCAATGCCATCTCTGAAAGAACTGGAGTCCCTTGGTTGAGATGGCAGAACCTGCTAGAAGGGCAACAATCTCTGCAGAACTCCACAAATCAAGGCTTTATGGGAGAGTGTCCAGACAGAAGCCACTCCTGAGAAAAAGGCACATGACATCACGCCTGGAGTTTGCAAAAAGCCGAGAGAGAGAGAGAGAGAGAGAGAGAGAGAGAGAGAGAGAGAGAGAGAGAGAGAGAGAGAGAGAGAGAGAGAGAGAGAGAGAGAGAGAGAGAGAGAGAGAGAGAGAGAGAGAGAGAGAGTATGTGAGAGAGAGAGAGAGTATGTGAGAGAGAGAGAGAGAGTATGTGAGAGAGAGAGAGAGAGTATGTGAGAGAGAGAGAGAGAGAGTATGTGAGAGAGAGAGAGAGAGTATGTGAGAGAGAGAGAGAGAGAGAGAGAGAGAGAGAGAGTATGTGAGAGAGAGAGAGAGAGTATGTGAGAGAGAGAGAGTATGTGAGAGAGAGAGAGAGAGTATGTGAGAGAGAGAGTATGTGAGAGTATGTGAGAGAGAGAGATAGAGACAGAGACAGAGAGAGAGAGAGAGAGAGAGAGAGAGAGAGAGAGACAGTATGTGAGAGAGAGAGTATGTGAGAGAGAGAGAGAGAGAGTATGTGAGAGAGAGAGAGTATGTGAGAGAGAGAGAATATGTGAGAGAGAGAGAATATGTGAGAGAGAGAGAATGTGAGAATGAGAGAAAACATTATGTGGTCTGATGAGATGAAAATTGAACTCTTTGGTCTGAATGCAAAGCATGACATATGGCAGAAACCGTGCACAGCTCATCACCCATCTAACGCCATCCCTACCGTGAAGCATGGTGGTGGCAGCATCATGCTATGGGGATGTTTTTCAGCAGTAGGGACTGGGAGACTTGTGAGGAGAGAGGGAACAATGAATGGAGCCAAATACAGGCAAATCCTTGAGGATAACCTGCTTCAGAGTGCAAAAAACGTTAGACTGCGGTGAATATTTATGTTCCAACAGGACAATGATCCCCCCCCCCTCCCAAGCATGCAGCCAAAGCAACACTGGAATGGCTTCAGAACAAGAATATGAAAGCCCTTGAGTGGTCCAGTCAAAGCCCAGACTTGAATCCCATTGAGAATCTGTGGAAAGATTTGAAGATTGCTGTTCACCGACATTCCCCATTCAACTTGACAGAGCTTGAGCAAATCTGCAAGGAGGAATTGAAAAAAAAACCACAAATCCAGATGTGCAAAGCTGATACAGACATACCCAAGAACACTCAAAGCTGTAATCACTGCCAAAAGCACTTCTACCAAGTATTGATTCACGGGGCTGAATGCTTATGGAGATTAGATATTTTTGTGTTTCTTTTTCGATGAATTGGTAAAAATTTCTAAAAACACGTTTTCACTTTGTCATTGTGGTGTATTTGTGTAGATTGGTGACAAAAAAAAGTTGAATTTAATCAATTTTAAAATCAGGCTGCAACACAGCAAAATGTGATAAAGTGAAGGGGGGTGTGAATACTTTCTGAAGGCACTGTGATTTTGTGCTCAATCGGTGTCTGTCACGCTTTATTCTAAAGGGTTCCTGCTGTTATAAAATAATATAAATTGTATTGTTTGAGCCGCTCCATGAAGCTCCAAGTCCTGCTAAAAGGCATTTTTATAGTCAAAAGGACACATTTTTACAACTTTTCATTTTTGTCCCAAGTAAGTCGATTATTAGCTTTCCAATGACGTCATTTTTTTATGATTCTATGCCAGCAGGAATCCTTTGGAATAAAATGTGACACACACACACACACACACACACACACACACACACACACACACACACACACACACACACACACACACACACACACACACACACGTTTGGATGCTGCTCCTTTTAGTAATATAAAATGGGTAGAGTATTTTTGGGGAGGAAAAAAAAATCACATTTTAAAATTTGCAAAATGATCCTTCTTTCCATTAGGCGGTGTACATAGCTCCTTTGAAGGCCTTGGTAAGAGAACGTGTTGATGACTGGAAGATTCGCATTGAGCACAACTTGGGCAAGAGGTAAATGTTTTACTTTTCATTGAATTAGCTTCAGACTTTTGATTCATCAATAAGGTGTCAAGATTGTGGTGTGGTGGAAGCGGGTTGTATGTGTGATGGCGGATTGTGTTTGAATGGCAGGGTTCTGGAGCTGACCGGAGATGTTAGCCCAGATATGCGAACCATAGCAAAAGCTGACGTCATTGTGACAACACCAGAAAAGTGGGATGGTGTGAGCAGAAGCTGGCAGAACCGCAGCTACGTGCAAAAGGTCTCCCTCCTCATCATTGATGAAATACACCTGCTGGGTGAGATGCTCTGATCACCGTAAACATACAACTAGTCCCAAGCTTGGATATTGGTGCTGAGTTGTTAAGTTCATTTTCTTCCGATGATGGAAGCAACCTTCGTCAAAGTAAATTTTGGCAGATATATCTATATATATATATATATATATATATATATATATATATATATATATATATATATATATATATATATATATATATATATATATATATATGTTTTATCTGTATACATACAGCAGGAACCCTTTAGAATAAACTGTGACACACACATCCTAGTACTAGCTCTTCCTAATGGAAGAGTGGAAGAGCTAATTCTTGTGGAATAGCTAGTACTCGTACACTGAATGGATCAGAATGCAACAGGACAAAAGGAAAAGAAGAGGGGGTTGGGTGGGGGGGGTGAGGAAACTCCAACAGCAGAGTTGAGAGCCAAGCTCGAGGTAGACTTGGACAAGCACTGGGGGGAAGGATAGGAATCTTGGGGTGAGCAAGATAGATGCAGAAGGAAACTCTCAGGAGGGAAAATTGGTGCTTTGGAAGGAGGAGGGATTGAGGTGTTGAAAAGAGTTAACAAGGGTATAAAAGATCAAGGTTTTGGATTGGGGACTATCTGATGTGGTAGAGAACAGCCGTCTTGAAGACCTGGAGGGAAGAATGATATTTAAGAGAACGTTGAAGTTGTTGTGTTGCCCCGGTCAGTTCTGCTTGAACAGCCGGTGACAAGAAAGTGACAAGAACAAACCATTTAGATTTTGGTTAAGTTCCGGATGTAGATCCGGCCTATCAGTGGGATGCAAAATGTAAACTGTTCATTCTGGCAGATGTTTGTGCTCTTCCGAGTACTGTTCTAGTTGTGTTCGTGATTACACCGTTGTTTTAATTGGCTGTTGAATCTTTCCATTTTGACAAAAGGCAATCCATATTTTCATCCTCAAATAAAACAAACATAGTGTTATTCTTGTACACTGATTCCCTGGGTACCCTTCCTGGCCTGTCGACCACAGGTGAAGATCGAGGTCCAGTTCTAGAGGTGATCGTGTCTCGAACAAACTTCATCTCATCCCACACGGAGAGGCCCATGCGAATCGTAGGTCTTTCCACTGCACTCGCCAATGCTCGAGATCTCGCTGACTGGCTTGGCATCCAACAGGTACCTATTAACTGTTCGTAGACCTTGTAGACCAGCATTTATCTCAGTGTGACCTTTAAAAAAGAAGCAGCACTTCTGACGATGTATTTATCCTCGCCTGTAGAATGAATAGTTAATGCATTTATTGATTGTTAAAAGCGGGCATATCTTGCAACTTGCATGCTTTGAGGTGGGGTGGTTGGGGTTTAAATTTAGGAACAGAATAAAATGGATGTTGACCCCCAAAATAGGTATTTGCTTTCTTCTCAGAAACTACACAGGCAATTCCGATGAAATTTGACCACAACCTTCATCACCCATGATGTACCAAGGTTTGTCAACGGCATTAAAAAAAAAATTCGGGTCTGAGGTGGTCTACGGAGGGAGTTTACGGGGGGTGGGGTTGCTCCCCTTCCCCTTCTCCCTTCCCAAATATGTATTTGCTTTCTTCTCAGAAACGACAAACACAATTCCAATGAAACTTGACTTCAACCTTCATCACCTGTGATGTACCAAAGTTTGTTCACGACATTAAAAAGTTGAGGTTTAAAAGGGTGCAAGAGGGTTTGCCCCCCAAAATATATATATTTGCTTTCCTCTGTGAAACTACACACACAATTTCAATGAAACTTGACCACAACCTTCATCACCCATAATGTATCAAAGCTTGTTCATAATGTTGAAAAATATCGGGGGTCAGAGTCAGTTTTTCAGGGGTTGGGGGGGGGGGGGGTTCCCTCCAAAATAGGTATTTGCCAAAACATTAGTTAATTGGTACATTTTGCTGATTCTGTCCCATGTTGACTTCCTCCTCAGTATCATTATTCTGCCAAGGGAGTACCCAGGGGTATTGCCCCGATTATTTTTTCTTTTTTTGATACATTCTGTATTTTTCTCACATTAGTCCCATTGTCCATCAAAATATTTGATGTGCCTTGACATCCTCACAACTGCTTCAAAGTTATGGATGACAGGGTGTTAATTGGATTCTGAGGGAAGGATAATGTTCACCTCGATCTTTCCTCGGATTTTATGGTCCAGAGCTGACACACTTGCCTTTGAGATGTCCCGAATGGGATTGATTCCCGATCCGGAGACAAATCGCTTGACTGCTGCTTCACAGGCAGAATGTTGCATGTTGCATCAATGAGCCTCGGATGAATGTTAAAATGTGAACCTATCTGTTATCATCAGTTCCTGGTGGAAATTGATTATCCTCCATATTTTGGTGTAAGGTAGGCAATTTTTCACCAGCATCCAGGCCCACATTCCAAATTACAACTCAAAGTGCAAGAGCACTGCATCGGCGGCACAGCCACCCCTCATAATTGATGCGACTTGTGGACAAATTCATGCGGGTCCAATATGCATTTTCAAATGATAACTACGCTCCTCACCCCCTGCCCTCCACTCCTCTAGATGGGCCTGTTTAACTTCCGGCCGTCTGTTCGGCCTGTTCCTCTGGAGGTTCACATCAATGGTTTCCCGGGTCAACATTATTGTCCTCGCATGGCCGTAATGAACAAGCCAGCGTTCCAAGGTGGGTGTACACAGACGCAGATACATATGGATTTAACATTGCAAAATATTTGTGGAATCTGTTCGTGAGTGTCCAACCTCTTCATGAAAGAGTTTTAGTTTATCATTAACTAGGAGGTGTACCTGGCGTTGCCCAGTATATTTTTGTGGGGGGCCTAAAACACTTTCCTACACCCATTTAGGAATGGGGTCAGGGATCATTTAATATTACCTTTCACATAGCTACAAAGGCTTAGGCACAATAGAGAGATTTTAAAATGGCCTGTCACAGTCGCCTGTCCAACTCACAATCCCTTGAGATTTGCGGAAACCCCGTGGAATTGCAACTGTCAAGTGATCATGACCATCCGACCCAAAACCAAGAGATTGCAAAATCACTTCACACATAGAGAAATGTGCTGTACCTGACAAGGTGGTCACAAAGTCCTGTTACCCCTCCCCCTCCCCCTACCTCATCATCTATCCTGTGTGTGTGTGTGTGTGTGTGTGTGTGTGTGTGTGTGTGTGTGTGTGTGTGCGTGCGTGCGTGCGTGCGTGCGTGCGTGCGTGCGTGCGTGCGTGCGTGCGTGCGTGCGTGCGCGCGCGCGCGCGTGTGTATGCATATATATATTGTCGCAGGCCAGGGGTCAGTGGCGAAAACGACCACTAGGTGACGGAGGTTATGTCATCTCCCACCAGACTCTCCGGAATTGTAGGATCCCTCTTGGATAATTCCGTGAGGCGGCGGGTCGCTTAACTGACCGTGGATGCCAATACCTCCACCGCGTAGCGTAGGGTCTTTTTGTCTAGAACCAATTTACCTAATTAACTACGCGGTGTCGTTTACCGGGGAACCACGCCCTCAGCATGCCTTGCCCGAACCGGACCACTCTACCGACTACCAACTGCCAACTACCTTTCCGGTTCGGATGCAGCGAGCGGATCTGCCAAGGTCGTACCGGCTTGAATGAACAGATTATCAGGTATAAAAACCATGCTGGACCAATGAAAGAAAGGACGGAAACGAACTGGGAACATTTCTACAGTAATTTATTTACAATAAAGAAGACAAAGAGCAAGACTTATCGCAGAATATACAAGCAAGAATTTACAATGTTCAAAAGCACTTGCACAGTTTCTACTTACAAGACGGGCCCACACACTCAGACGCACACTCAGATGATTTATTAAAAGACCCCCGCAGCCAGAGAGGGAGAGATGAGCTGGGGGTCGCAGTTCGCTTGGGTACCTGCACGTTGAAGGGAAGGGGTGCTCCACGGTGCAGCACCTGCTAATGGTCGTGCGGCTCGGCCCACAGTCACACGCGTGGGGCTCATGCCCATGGAGGAACCCAAGCGGAGCAGTCGGAGTCCCAGGGCGGAGATCAGGGTCGCCGACGGGACCCAGCAAAACTCAAACGAACGCCAGCCAAATGCAGAACTCCACTCGAACGCCCCAGACTCCAGCTCAAACTGCACGACGCACACCAACCAACTCAACTTCTCCAAAAAACTTTTACTCTGAGGATCGCGTCGTATTTTTATGGACCTCCCCGAACGGGGTGGGGGCTCGGTGAAACAGACGTCACCGTCCGCCCCGATTGGACAGGGTCTTCATGGGGTCCGCCCTTTTTGGGCAGGGCCTCGGCCAAACCGGGAGCCCCCCCCCCCTCCACGCGTGTGGACTCATCAAGGGGAAAATCCAACGTTGAAAAGGAACGTTTGTAGAAGTGCAAAGGAACGGCGGACTGGACGTTTTGCCCCGTATGCTGTGGCCAGCGAGGCAAGGGTTGCAAGCACTGGAAGGTACCGTGTTGATTGTTGGATGGTTTGTTGGATGATCGTTGGAGGGTTCGTTGGATGGTTTGTTGGATGGTCCTGATATGGTTTGTTGGATGGTCCTTACATGTAATAACCTACCTAAAAGGACATCGCAACGCACACCTTTGATTCTCCCACTAGACAAAAGGAAGGGACATGTCTCGCATGTACTTAACGGAATAACTGACTTGGGACATCTGCATGTTTGAATGTATATGGTTTCCAGATCCGTGACAACATATATATATATATATATATATATATATATATATATATATATATATATATATATATATATATATATATATATATATATATATATATATATATATTGTTGCGAATTCGCGCCCGCCGGCGTGCGAGTGGCCACATAACTCGAATCGCGGCACGTCGCCCACCGGACGGATAATTCTGCCGTGACCCTCTCGGACTAACCCGGGAACTAGTCACGGGTGGGCCTTTCGGCCTCACCACGATCGTGCCAATCGGCCCCCCGCGTGGGATAGGGTTGTTCGCCAAATTCGACCTACCTAAGTACCCACGCGGAGGGTAGACCGGGCGATCGCACCTCGCCGCAGGTCGACTCCGGAGTCGGGCCACTTTAAGCGACCCGTTCCGTACTATCGGGATAACCGAGCGGTGTTATCGTCAACCTCGACGGTTCCGATTAATTATCGGGCGTATTTGGCCCACTACCAACCCTTTAGGTGAAGTAAGATGGAGATTCAATTAAAGAAAAGATGAAGCGAAACGGGAAAAACAGTTCAACATAAGGCACATTTATTCTGCGGCACACGGATAGCACACATATACAATTACAACAATTATGCACCAAAAGCAAATGTAACAAAAGAAACACAACAATGCAGATCTACTACCGACTACGCGAGCACACGGCAACACTTACACAGTTTTACTTTACAGACGGTGCCGACAACACATATACTCAAAAGCAAAAGAAAAGGGCCACCCTCAAAGACAAGGGGGCAGACGTGGTCTGTGGGCGCGAGACCGGGCGGAGCCTACCCGTCTTGTGATGAGCCGCAAATGTCGCGGCGGTGCCCCGACTCCGCGCTCCTCCACGAGTTTCGTTGGCACTGATTGGAATGGGGTGGGAACGGGGCCCCCTTTCTGCACTATCTCAGCGCGGGGGGTGGGGGGAGGGGGGGGATTGTTGATGCTCTGGGGAAAGAGGATAGCTGGCTTGCTTGGGTCCCGCGACGAGCGACTCCACTGCGACCCCGACCGCGTTCCCGGCTTCCTCTCTCTGCAGCTCCCCGACAGACTCCGAACCCCGACAGACTCCGACTCTCCTCCAGACCCGTCTTGACTGCTGCTGCCACACTCCGCCGCCGCCACACCTCTCCAACTCGCCCGAGCCCAAAACTGCGACTAACTGAATTCGCCCCACGCTCGGCGCTTTATAGTGCGGCAGGAGAATCTATATGCAAATTTCCGGATCAGAATGAGCTTGGGGGCGGAGCCACACTCGCCCATTGGACGGAGGAAAAGTGGGCATGAACCTCCCCTGATCCTCGAATTTGCATATATCGATTCTACTCCGATGCGCCTGGAGGCGGGGCCAAATCGCCCCGCGCTTAATGATTGGAGGGACCGGAAGTGGGCGTGTATCATTCCTGATCCGACCTTTCCTCGGAAAGGCCGCTTTTTGCACCCGCGGCTCAGCGCGCGTCCCGCACGAGGCCAGGACAGCCTGACGCTCGGTGCCCACAAGCGGTGAAGGAATGGCGGCAGAAGGAAGAGAGGTGAAGGTGGTGGAGGGTTTATTGTGGCGGTGATGGCCATGGCGACGCTTGGAATGGCGGTGATGCGATGGTTGCGAGAGCGAGTTGTGAAGGTAAAGGCCATGGCTGTTGGCGTTGTTGTTGTGAAGCGGCATTGCGGTT
>NC_140961.1:44175563-44190563 GCF_056783735.1 Eptatretus burgeri
GACAACAATGTCTTGTAAAACTTTTTCATAATGTTTTTCTTCAACCCATTTAAGTTTTCCATGAGGTAAAGATTGAGACATAGCCCACTCATACAAATTGTTAGCATCAGAATACGTCAGGTAAGAGTTGTCCTCATTCTTATTATAATCAGGAAGATATTTGTTATTTGCTTTAGCATATCTCTTGGAACATACTTGAGATATTCCTCCTCTTTTAGCCTTCTCTATCATTAAAAGCATTTCTATATCACTGATTAATTTCAAATTTTGTTTTGTCATTTTCAAACATAGCACTCCAAGCCAAACCCGGGGCTGTGTCATAGTGAACGGGGTCTAATCCATCGGAATTTTTATTATGACAGACTATAACAATACATCAGTTTTTAAGATACAAATCATGATATTCTCCAAGATTCTTTGTATTAAACTTCTCCCAAACGTTTTTAGCTTGTGTATAATCTCTATCGGAAATATGAGTTTTATTTAACTTCCCATAGAAGCTTTCCCTTGAAGGAAGTTGTGTTTCTTTAAACTTCTCAAATGAATCCATATAGTCATACGGATATATTCCCTTTTGTGAAACGAGATCAATCTCTTCTTGATTCGAGAAATATGATTTAAGACTCGGGAAGTTTTTAATATTTGATACTAAGTTAGATAATGGACTTGACATAAACTTGTATGTGTCAAGAAATCTGATATGGGTTATGGGGGATGTATGAATTGTTTTTGTGAATGAGATGTATTTTTGATCTGTGTTAGGAATGGCAGAAATATCTCCAGATGTCTTTGAAAGTTCATTCATAAATAGATGCGTGTCATAGTGAGTGTTGTGAAGAAAGACAGGAATAAAGTTTGGAGGCTTGTAATTAAGATTACAACGGGAATGAGCTGGACCTCTATATTTACCAGTAAGATGACTGATCCCTAACCTTGACCTCTCCCTCATTTTTCTCCTCACAAATATGACAGATACTGTTCTTTCTAAATTCTTTTTTCTCTCCCTTTGTTCATGACATTGGTTTATAGGTTTTAATCATTATTTCTCTTTGTCTTTCAGTCTTTTTCCAATCGTCTTACAAACTCCTCTGAGGCATCTTCTCCTCTTTAAAGTTCTAACTTGTATTCATCACCAACCGATGATTTGATATAATAACAGAAACCACAAGGAGTATGTTTTTGATATTTCCTTGTGTATGATTTTTTGGATTTGGAGAAACAGTATCTATCTTTTCAAGGATACTTTCAAAATCAGCATATATCACAAACGGATGTTTTATAGATTTGTTAAAATCTTTGAATGATATGTTTGAACCTGCTTTTAGTAAATTGATTACGGTTGATTTATGATTACTACAATATTTTGAATCTTGATTTAATCGTTCTTTTGTATGAAAAGAGTTGAGGCATCTCTTACAAGGATACGTTTTACATTTTCTCTTGTATAATTGTGATTTGGTTAATCTTGATAAATTTTTGATGAAAGCATAATGTGATTTTTTTCCTTTGAAGTAAAGTAGAGAAGGTCAATGTGTATTTCATCATTTTTATAGTTGTTTGAAATTTTTAATATCTGAACTTTGTTTGTATCCGTTAATCCATATACATTAACAGATAGATTATTCATTTTCTAAAATTTAGGAATACCTCTCAATGACATTGGAAACTTTAAATCTTTAAGATTTAATGTTTATCTCGTATTTCTTACAATGTTCAACCCTTTCAGGATTCCATTGTGGAGGATGTAGGTGAGCAAGAACAGACCATAGAAAACATTTATTATCTTTGTTTTGAATATTAACAACGGCTTTCTTAAGTTTTATCTCTTTTGGTACATCAATATAAGAAGCTTGAAGAGGATCTGATTTTAACATGTGTATATCTAAAAAGATTATTTTTGTAATCGTAAATCCACCACCTACTCCAGTATTATCAACATCTTGTTCTTGTCTCTGGAGTTCATCGTAAACATCACATCTTACAAAATCTTGAAATGATGAGATGAAGTGAGGGTTTGTCCTCATATAGAGAGTAGTTTCATCGCCTTGTCTTACAATATTCAATTTTACTCCCATATAAAACTTAAAAGTTTCCATTTCACTTAATGTGTTTTTAATTATAGTTTCAATCCTTTGTTTAACCATATCAACAGCTTCCATGATTGAAGATGGTCCAGGGTCTTGAAAGCGAAACAATCTTATTTTTATATGCCCTTTAAATGCCCCATCAGTGTTTTCAATGGAGAATTTAGTGGCATCTTCCCTTTCTTCATTGTTCTTGTGTTTGCGCAATTGAAGGTGTTTATTATAAAAAAAAGAACATCATTATCACATCTATCACAATGTTTTGTTTCTTGGTCAAGCGGAGATCTTTTTCTGAAAAGATTGAATGTGTGTTTGTTGGTTTGAAGGTTTTTTTTTATTACATTTATATTCATGATTACAAACATCGCAGTACGTTGTATTCACCATATTTATACAACAAAACTTTGCTTAAAATAAAATTTTCTTGATGAAAATTCCGTTTAATTTATAGGTGGATCTGTGCTTAAAACCATTTTATCCTCCAACTTTTTTTCACTTAATAAATACAATGTATCAAGACCCAAAAGACACGTTTCAATCAATCTCTTCATTTGTAAAAGATACTGAGAAATATGTCAAAGATGTAAAATTGAATAAAGATAAATATAACAACTATTGGATAAAAACAATTATGGTGAATAATATGAGTTCTTCAATTTCCTTCAGTGGAGGGGCTTTTAGTATATCTGGAAGAACATCAATTAAAGTATCTCTAACAAAAGTTTCTCCTCTCCTTCTGGAAATATATTCAAAACTAGAAAAAGCAATGAAAGAAGAAAAAGCATCAAAAAAGAAAAACCTCATGGATGAAACTTTAGAAAGAAAAGATAAGATCATCTATCATATGCAAGGAGAAATTTGTATTTTTTTCAACAACCCTGCAGATGTAAATCCTGATGAAATAAAGGATATTAATATATCAGGTGAAATGACATTTCATTCAATAGTAGTTTAGGATCATTTAAAATTACCTTTATTATTAAAAATGTCGTCGTTGAATCTGCAAATGAAAAAAAGTATATAGACATAAATGGTAATGTTTTTTTCGACTCATTAAATATGAGTCATTATTCAACTGAAGATTTTGAAGATTATGAGAGTGATGATAGTATCTCTGTTGGAACAGAAGACAGTTATGATACTGAGAGTTTGTTTTCAAACGATAGTTATGAAAGTAGTTTTATAGATGATTGTGAAAGCGCCAATGAAAGTACCGAAGATGAATTTTTGTTTAAACCAAGTTTTTCTTTATAAATATGAATAGTATACCAGATTTTGAGCCTCTTGAATTCCCTGATTCTCCATATGACAAATTTGAGAATTGTCCTGCATGTGATTGAGTGGGATTAAACACAGAGTCAAAAACTTATAAACAATGTATATTCTGTGATTATCTTCTAATTACCGTAAAATTCGGATCATTGAGCGCATTGTTATATAAGCCGCATCCCCTAAATTAAAAAAAAAAATCTGGAATTTAAACACACACAAGCCGCACTGGTTTATAAGCCGCAAATGTTGCACAAAAAAACCAAGTGCAAAAACGTCCGAAAATTAGCCACAAAAAGTGATCGATCTTGCTTTGAGTCTAATCTGAACAGTAGAAACACCCAGACCATTCACTCTCTGTGTGTTAACCCAGTCTTCAAGTTCGTCTTCCAGTTTGGGCCATCGGCATTTTCTACCTCTGAAAGCCTTTGTTGACTTTTTGCAGCGAGAAAGTTCGCCCCTCTGAGTTTTGAATTCCTCGTGTGGACCGCTTATTTCTTCATACCGTACTCTTACCAAATCAATATCTCTCTAAATATATTCTGAGGTCGCAAACTCATCACTGAAGAAAGCAGGGAAATGCACAAACAGCCGCAGCGATCAGGGAAGACACCTGGACTGTGGATTGAACTTTTTCTAGCTCAGCTGTGGTTTACCTTGCTCATTCTACATTTTTCAAGTTTTGGTTAACAATGCAAGGTAATAAACGTAAATATAAATACCATATAGATAAATAAACGACGTCGATCCAAGTAAGAAGAATAACCTCTCTGCGATGAGTCAGGAAACTTAATTGTCTTTCTGCAGGAAGAGGATTTTTACAGTGAGTCTTGAATTCACGAAGAGTCAAAACCAGTTTTGAAACCTAATGTGAATCTAAACATAGACTGGAGACTGATGACAACAACTTGATTTGGCCTGAACGCGTCATCGGGAAAACCCGCAACATCGGAAAAATCCATAAACAAGCCGCATCGTTATTTTAGCCGCAGAGGTCGAAGTTGAGGGAAAAAGTTGCTGCTAATAGTCCGAATTTTAAAGTAATGATAATAAAAATATAAAAAGGAATATAATTATTTTAGATTTACACCAAAAATGAATTACTTTACAAGATTGATTAGAGAAATGAATGTAAAGTATGAGGGTGATAACACACCTTTCCTTGCAATGGAAGAAACTGAACGGATTGGAGAAATGTTCAAAGGATTGTTGTTATATATTATTCACGATTGCCATTTTCAGGGAAATATCAACACAAGATATTGTATAAATATAATAATGGATTATCTTGAAATTAAACCCGAACTTAGGATAAAATATAGAGTTTCTAAAAAAGCCAATAATAAATTAAATAACCTGTATTCCAAATATATAAATGAATGAGTTTTTACCCATTTGGGAAAATAAGATTAAATTTAACAACCATAAAAATCTTCCAAATTCATAAGATGTCTCATAGTTGGTTCAAGTGGGTGTGGAAAAACCTGCTTACTTTTAAAGATGCTCCTTACTCCCAACTTTTTGGATTATGATAATTTAATAATTTTCGAAAAGTCGAGTTTTCAACCTGAGTATCAACGACTCTCACAAGGTTTTAATGCTGGTCTTCAAAAAGAAGATATAATCGGTTTATTTAAACTTCAAAACAAACTAAATGATGACAACATTGAAAATATAATACAACTATTTTGTGATGCACAGATATAATAAAAAGAAATCAAAACCGATAACTTGTATTCTTAGTGATAATACAGATGATATACCTTCTCCCCAAGATTTGGATAAATCAAAAAAGAACCTCGTTATCTTTGATGATTGTGTTAATGAGAGAAACCAAACAGTAATGGATGGCTATGACACAAGAGGGAGACATTCTTCTTGTAATTGTATTTATCTTAGTCAATCATACTTTCAACTTCCTCGTCGCTCAATAAGAAACAATGCTTATACTTTTATTTTATTCAAGTTCAATTCAATAGATATAAACAATTTTTGGAGAGACAATTGTTCTACATTATGTAGTAAAAAGGAATTTGGGGATTTATGAAGCACACGACTGAAAAATATAAATATACCAGCGATACCCATGCACATGCACGGGATAGCAGTAGCAGACGACAGACCGTACACGGGGAATGACAAAAATGCGCATTGTGCAAAATGCAAGTGGTACTATGGAACACCAAGACTTCCCAAATATTGTCGGCATGTCCGCTAAGTGCCACAGCAATTTCATAGGGATTGTGTGACGGCGAGCCGAGTTTTTAGTGTGCAAGCTTGGTATTATAATAGAGATTGTTACGAAACAATATGAGATATTAAGGGATATATTTTTTATTTTATAAACAATTGCATATGTAAATGACAACTATTATTATAAATCTTGTGGGTAAATCTGCTTCTGGAAAAAAAACTTTCATAAATCAAGGTTCTTGTATAGTACAAATGAGAATATTGTAAATTTGCTTAAAAAGCACCATGTAGTTCGTATTGTATCAACAACTAGAGCAATAAGACCTGGAGAAGTAGAAGGTGAAGATTATTACGATATTTCAGTGGAGTTACATATGCGATTGAGGAATGAAGGTCAAATATTTGAGGTTTCTCTTGGTACAACAAAATATTCACATTGTAAGAGTGAGTTAAAGAAACTAAAATCTGGTGGTCTTGGGATATTAGAAACTAATCCAGAAGGAATGAGACAAATTATTAAACATCTGGGTGGTAATGGGGTTAAGATTTTATCATTCGGTTTTGATGTTTATGAAGAAACTCAACGCAAACGTATGAAAAGCAGAGATACAAGTATTAGTGAAGAAGAAATTACAACTCGTATTAATGTTAATGAAGAATTTGATGAAATATTTAAAGAAAAGGATTTATTTGAACACATCTACTTTAGTGATGAAGAAAAGGAAAATTTTCCCTGTTGATCTTTACAATTCATTAAATGATACTTTCCAATAAATAAACGGATGGGAAAGAAAGAGCAAGAAGATTTAAGGAGCATCAAGAGTTGGTTTCAAAAGTTGTAAAACAACAGGAAGACATAAAGAAGAAACGCAGACAGAAATTAATGGGTGAAGAAGTATTTGAAAGAAAACAAGAGAAATTTTTTAAACCACTTTCAAAAACTTCCCAAGAAAAAAATTATAGATGCTTCCACAGTTCCCACAATAGAATATACTCCTAAAGAAGTTCAAATGTTAAAAGATTTCAATCAAATGACGGAGGAAGAATTAGAGCATGTAGGAGAATTAGAAGATGATGATGATGATGAAGGATTATTTCAACAACTGGAAGAGATTAATCAACCCCCTGATTATGTTTTGAATGCTCTTCATAACAATGAATATTCAGCAGATTAAAAACCAAAGTAGGACTCATTCCAACAGAACAACCAGCAATATTTCATCCTGTTCATGAAAAGGTATTGATATTCAATGATGAATTGAGGTTCTTGAGTTCTGCTCAACACCCTGTTAAACTAACTCTGAGATTTATGTTTCTTCTTCCAAAAGATGGAAAACAAGGTTCAACTGTGAGGGATGAATCAAAGTATTTTAATCAACCATTGGATATGGAAAATGAGCATGATTTCGTATATATTGATCTGCTGGACTCTTTTAATTATAGGGTTAGTCTATCTGGTAAAAGTAGGAAGAATGAGAAGAAGAAACACATTTTTCAGGCTTTAAGTAAGCTTGGTTCAGGTGTTAGTTTTCTTCCAAATGACACATCACAATTATTTAATGGACTGTTATTGCTGTTAGGTAGTAAGAAGGCTGGAAATAATAATTGTTTTAATGAAACATCAGCCATTTTAGACCAGTTGATGAACATGAAAATAATTAATAAATGTCAATACAAAAACATTTTATCCCAGATTAAATAAGATGAGAAGCACAATCCTTAGTTTTAATTTCACAACAAGCGACCACACATCTTCATTCCCATACCCACTACAACTTGACGCAACAAAAGAATATGAGGCGTCTTTATTGTCCATGGAAACTTATAATACCATGTTTAATATCACCGAGAAAAATGAAAAGTTTTGTTAAAATCTGGGAAGTGGATACAAAACGATAACAGTTTCACCCTGAGCATATGAGATTTCTCAAATATCTTCCGAAATTGCTCGTCTTATGAAAGAACAGGGTGATGAACCAAAAAAGATTGTTATAGATATTCAAAAACATACTTCAAAATCAACGATAAAAATTAAAAATAACTACAAGGTTGATTTCGCAATTGATAATTCATTTCGAGAGTTATTGGGTTTCTCCTCAAAAAAGATTGAAACCAATGGGACGTTTTACAGTGATAATGTCATTCATATATCCTCAGGCATAAATTCGGTATTAATTCACTGTGATTTGATTGATGGCGCTTATAATGATGGAAAAAGAACAAATACAATATTTTCATTCAGCACACACTCAACCCCAATTGGTTATAAATTCAATATGGAACCCAATAATCTGGTTTATCTCCCTGTGTCAGGAAAAAAACATATACAGAGTAAATTTTAGGATAACCGACCAAGATAATCACATGATTTATTTTTATGGAGAAATTATATCCATCAGAATTCACCGACGTGAAGTTTTCCAATAAATAAATACAATGGTTATTGTGAGGAAACACGAGTTGGGAAAATATAAAATAATTACAGTGGATGGGATGTTCCTTTCCCCATACTACAAGGGTGAAGGAATGTATCTTGGTAGAGAATACTATAAACCTAAGAGACAACGGGGTATCGGACATCAATTTTGAAAAAGAGGAGATGGGATAATTGATACTCTAATGGGTATAGGTTCAACTATTCTTAAACGTAAAGACCTAATTGGTTAATTGGGAAATGTAGCGGGTGCTATAAAGAGTATAAAAGATGCCCAAAAGGAATCTCATAAATTACAAGCAATAAAAGAAATTCAGAATGGCAAAACTCAGTTGTCTCCCCAAGAACGACAGAAAATAATTCAAATATTTGGGTCAGAGTTTCAAAAGTTTGAACAACTTTTTTCCTAAATAAATACAAGTATGGAAGCAATTGATAGTATCTATAATTTGGATGATACCATTGTCTTCTCAAACTCTACGAAAAAATAAGACTACTTCAAGGTAAATGCAATAACTGGAACAGACTGGAATGCAAATGGAACAAAAAGTTTTGAAATAAATAATTAACAAACTTATTTGAATCTCGCCGAAAGTTTCTTGTGTAAATTTACATTCACTAAGGCCGCAACTAACACAAACGCTGCACTCATAAATGATTTCTTCTGGAAAATGTTTGATTGTGTTTGTTTGAACATTGGAACACAAGAAGTTGAAGCGGTTGATTATGTCTCTGCTACATCTGAAGTGATGAAATTTACACTATATTCATTTGGTGATAGAATGGGAAAGAGGGCTGTCGAAGGTTTTATTCCTGATATGTCAACGGGAACAAACACAGACCCTGGATATAGTCAAACGAAAGGAATGTATAATGATGATACAAAAGCAGGGAATAGTTTTTCTGTGGCAGTTCCTCTTAAAGGTATATTTGGATTTTGTGATCATGATAAAGTTCTGCATGGTCTTAAAATTAGATTTTAACTGCAAAGGAATGATAATGAAAATAGATTGCTTTTTGGTGTGGCTAATGCTTTTGCTGCTCAGAATAAATTTGTTATTGATGAAATTTAGAAGTATATTCACTAATATACCAACTAATCTTAAAACAGAAGAGATGTTGAATAAAAGACTTAACTCAAAGAAGCCACTTAATGTATCATACCTTAAAAGAAGATTCCAACATGTTAAACTGAACCAAACCACTTACACGTGGAATTTGGGTGTTCTGGAAGGTAAGCCACGATATCTCTGGCTCAATTTTTTTAAACCAGATGGTGATACTGCTACTGAGAGGAATAATGCATTGAGTGATAATGCTAAGGTGAAACAACTTCGCGTTTCTCTCAATGGAACATTTTATCCACGAGATAGATTGGAAATTAATTGGGAAAAAAATGATTATGCTGAAGCATACAAGTCTTACCAAAAGGTGTGTGAAATCAATGGAAATAAAGAACCTATTTTGGATATGACAGCATTTAAAAGTCTGTATACAATTTATGCGATTGACCTGAGTGCTCAAAAGGAAACTATGAAGTCTAATCGAGTGGATACTTCCTTATACATTGAAAGCGAAGAGATTGAAGAAGTTGATATATATTGTTTGCTTTTGGAAGAAACAGAATTACAGATCAATACAGATAATGGTGTGATGATTTGTCGCACATAATTTTTTTGATAAATAAATGAGTAGTATTGTGCCAACTGGGGTATATGTTAATCAAATCAATCTTCATAAACTATCATCTTGTATTCAAAATCAAAAGCCTTGTATGATTAACGTTAATACAATTCAGAGAAAAGGAGCAGTAAGAATTGATGTTTTGCTCACAAGAGAACAGGTGAAAATCTTGAACGATACTGGCTCACTTAAAATTAAAATGTCAAAACCAATGTTGAAAAAATATTCAATAAGAGAGGCGAGTGGAGGAATTCTCCCATTTCTAATTCCTTTATTTGCTGGTTTAAGTGCGGCTGGAGCATTAACGGGTGCTATTTCAGCAGCAGTGAAAACTGCCAACGAAAGGAAGGCTCAACTCCGGGCTCAAAAATAATTGGAAAGACATAAGAAAGAGTTGGAGAAACAAATTAGTGGAAGTGGTGTTATTGTAGATTTTGCTGAAAAACTTGAACGTTTGCCTGATAAAACGAGATTGTTAGTTGGAGATATGCTTTCTTCTATCGCACAAGCAGGTGTAAAATTAACTAAAAGGGGTAATGGATTATATATTTCTAATAAATAAATGAGCATTGATGAGTGGTTTAAAGAATTTGGAAAGAATACAACATCAAATGTAGAACTTGTCAAATATTGTAAGAAATTAAAAATTCATAATGTGGTTATTTGTATGAAAGATAAATTAACAAACGTATCTAAACATACAAAGAATATTATTATGAACTTAGAAGATATTAATGGAACGGTTCTCATTGGGTTTGTATTTTTAATAGTCAAGACAAATATTATTTTGATAGTTTTGGTCTTCCACCACCTGTTAAAGTAATAAAATTCTTACAAAATGGTGTTTATCAAACATTTTGAGTCCAAGAATTAAATTCCAAGTGTTGTGGTCAATTATGTCAATATGTGTTATTTCAACTCAACAAAAATAAAAATTTTAATGACATTATTTTTAATCTAATATAAATGACGTTTGTTGGTAAAGATGGTTCTATCTTTGGCGTATCCCAAGAACTGGATATTGATTTATCAAATTATTACACAAAGGCACAGGCTGAACGAGAGAAATATAGTATAGCAAAAAATATTAATATGAAAAATGCTTATAAATTAATAAATTATCCAAGCCCGACTGACGCAAATGACTCGGTGAGATTAAGTGATTTATCACAATATATATCGTTAAATAAAACGGCTGTGTATTCCAAAGATACAGAAGTGTTGATTTTATCTCCAGGTCATACAGAATTCACAGTTCCAATGAAAATAAAATTTTATTAAGAAGGGCGTATCGTTTGTATGAGAATAGAACAATGGGGATATGATACGAATGATTTAGGGTATAATTGGTCATTTAAAATTAACCTAGAAGACCTGGAACAATTATATCAGTCTCGCAAGGAAGAATATTATCCACGTGGTGCCGAGAATGAGTTTTGTGGAAGCACGATTAGCAAACAACAAATAAAAGAATTTAATAAGGGTAAAATGAAAAATGGTTTTTTTCATAGTTTATATCATGAAAACAGAAAGAACAGGATTATATATAATAAGTAAGGAAATACAAAATGATTTAACTCTGGGAAGATGGGGAGGTATTTCCTGTCATTATATTAATCTGTCATATATTTCTCATACATAAATGACAGCAAGAAGGCTTCAAGAAAATGATCATTCCTGTGTCCAAGCATACCTTCAAGAAAAGGGTATTCGGTATTTTAATAAATATGTTCTACAACATAAGAATGAGGTATTTTCAATAAAAAGATTAGCTTTATACTGATGTTAATAAACCAACAACTTTGGATTTAATTAAAATGTTAAATAATGAAAAAAAATTTAAGTTTAAGAAAACTCAAGGCTCTTTTAGAAATCCAGAAGAAATTTTATTGGTTTCCTGTTGTAAAAAAAAATATTTTGGATACAGGAATAACAACAAATCCTGATGAATATACGTATGATATTCTATGGGGTGAAAGAGATTTAACAATAGTAAGGGACGAGGAAGGAGTTGAAGAAACTGAGACAAAGGAGAAGGAGAAGAGAGAGGAGGAGAGGGAGAAGAGAGAGAAGGAGGCAAAGGAGAAGAAAGAGAAGGTGGCAAGGGAGAAGAGAGAAGGAGTAGAGGGAGAGGGAGGAAAGAGAGAGAATAAATAAATATAAAAATATGGAAACAGTGAGATTAGAAAAAGATTGGGGGTATTACAGAAAATAAATAAATCTCAACGCACTGAGGAGGAAAATAAAGAATTGACAAGTCTATTAGAAATATTTGCGTCAAGACTATTAATATCGTTTTCCTTTGTGTGATTGCCTTTAATTAAAGTTTTACATTTTTTTCTTAAATAAATGGAGGAGAGAGTGAAGACATTTCTGAGGATTCTTTATGTTTTAAAAATTAAGATTCAAATGTGCATGTTGAAAACTAAAAAGATTTCCGAACTCTGTAGGAATTTTTCTCATAAATAAATGAGTTATTGTCTAAAATGTAAAAAGAAAACCAAGAGTAAAAATATCTCGTATGTTAAAAGTAAAAACAATATGGTTATACAAAAAGGTACATGTTCGGTGTGTGGCTCAAAAAAAAGTCATTTCCCAAAACACAAACGTGGAGGAGATATACAAAAGTTTTTTTTATCAGGAAGTAAATTTACAACTACTGGAACTACAGGGGAATTACATCTACCAGGGTATTCTTTCTTTGGTCCAGGAACAAACTTGAATAAAAGATTAGATTAGGCTGACAATCCTAAACCATGGAGCAAACCTATCACTAGGGTTGATGAAGTGTGCATGAGGCACTATATTGATTTTGGAAATATCACAACGTTGGAAGAAAAACATGAAGCCGAAAGAGAAATGTTGTATAATTTGTCTCTGATACAAAATCCAACCTTGAGAGAAAAAGTTGATAGGTTCATCGTGAAGAAGATGATCAGTGCTAAATTGAAACTTTGGCTTGGAAATTCAAAGAACTTATAGGCTCTCATGATGTCATTAACATTGAAGAGCAATTAGCTGATGAATTACATCAACCAATAATCACAAACTTTCATAGAAGGAAGGCTTATTCCAAGGAAGTTGATTATATCTGGTCCGCAGATTTAATTGAACTCAATTATGACATTGGGTACAAGTATGCTTTAACCGTTATTGATTTGAGGAGTCGATATGCATGGGTTGCCGCTTTGAAAACCAAAACCGGGAATACTCATGTTACCCTTCCAACAGATATTTTTTATAAAAGTAAGTGAAAACCTAAAAAATTGTGGACTAATGAGGGTACAGATTTCTACAAGAAAACATTTTTGAATTTTCTTTAAAATAACAACATTAGGTTATACAGCACCTTTAATGAAGGAAAAGCGGTTGTTATTGAGCGATTCAATCGCACTTTAAAAGAGAGACGATATCAAAAATTCACTCAACTTGGTTCTCAACAATGGTCATCTTTAATTCAGGATATTGTAGATAAGTATAATGATACGATTCACACTTCAATGAATACCAAACCATCAGAAACATTTACAAAATTAGAATATGAAAAAGAGATTAATGTCAGAAAGCCTAAGTTCAAAGTTGGTGATGTCGTTTGAATATATCGGTGGAAATCTCATTTTGAAAAAGGTTATACAAAGCGATGGACAAATGAACTTTTTAAAATCATTGATGTAATAGATACAGTTCCTTGGACTTATAAGGTATATGATTTAGAAGGGGAAGAGATTTTAGGTTCATTTTATTCACAGGAATTACAAAAGACAAAGATAAATTGAAATATATATATATATATATATATATATATATATATATATATATATATATATATATATATATATATATATATATATATATTTGACTACACGCCTTTTTAACTCCGCCCCTTTTTGACTACACCCACACAAGCCCCACCCACGCAAACCCCACAACGATAGCCACATACACACAATCCCCATACACACAAGCTCCACACACATAAACCCCACCCCCACACAAGCTCCACCCACAAAAAACACATCCACACAAACCCCACCCACAAAAGCCACATCCACACAATAACCACCCACACAAGCCCCACCCACCCACACAAGCCCCACCCACCCACACAAGCCCTACCCACCCCCACAAGCCCTACCCACCCCCACAAGCCCCACCCACCCACACAAGCTCCACCCACCCACACATGCCCCACCCACCCACACAAGCCCCACCCCCTGTGCACCCCACCTTTGACCCACCACCCCCCTCATCCCACCCCCCACCTTCTCCACACACACACACGGGGAGGAGAGGGGGGTGGGATGAGGGGGGGTCGTGGGTCATTGGGAGAGCGCACCTACCCCCCCCCCCACACCCCCTCCTTTGCACTTCCTTTATTCTTTTTTTACAATTAAGAATTAAATAATTGAAAGCAAAGCAAATATAATTCATCAAGATTTAAAATATTAAACATTTTTTTTTGAGTAAATATTCAGTTGTGAGAATGAACAATCTTTCCCAGCAGTCTCCTTCAGATGTCTTGTGATTTTGAAACTCAATAAACTTATTCTGTTCAAAACAAAGAGTGAAGAACAATTCAGGTATATAAAAATGATTATATTATGATATTAATAAAATAATAAATGTAACATTTACATCCAGACGATCGAGTTTTGTGTCCATTTCATCCAGATGAGCATTTAAACTGGAACAAGTTTCAAATGAATCATCACCCCATGGAATTTCAACATCTTCCCATTCAATGTTGCGAAATTCATTCATTTCACCACCCATGTATGATTCAGTTTTAATGCTGAAAATAAAAAGCAAGTCGTCAAAAATTACCACCAAGCTGTAGTATTTCTTTGAAATTAATTACCACCATGTCAAATAAAAGGTTGTGTATAAGGAGAACAAAAAAGACAAGCAGAGACAGAGACAGATAGAGAGAGACAGAGACAAACAGAGAGAGACAGATAGACAGAGATAAACAGAGATAGATAGACACACACACACACACACACACACACACACACACACACACACACACACACACACACACACACACACACACACACACACACACACACACACACACACACGGAGACAGAGACAGAGCGATAATTTTCTCACCTTGGACTCAGGTCATTCAAGATCAAAGGACGTGAGAGTACTTTTTTCCAGTCAACAATAATATCATTCAGTTCATTTCAAAACGAATAAATGTCTTCAAGGAAGTCATTCATTTTTATCCACTCGTCGTGCAATTCAGATAACTCATTTTCAACATCAGTTATCAACGAAGTTCTTATTGGGGACAACCTGTTAGAAAAACGAATACAATAATTATTAGTCGTA
>NC_140961.1:44208063-44213063 GCF_056783735.1 Eptatretus burgeri
TCTCACATATCCTCATGTTCTTCATCTTGGACCTCCATATGCACTCTACTTTTTTTTCACACCTTATCATGCACTCCAAATTGATTTTGTCCTGCTGATGAAACCTGAAGGTGGAAGCAACAACAAGAGCTTTAAATGCTGGCTTGAACACTTCTTCTGGGGGTGTTGTATTTTTTGATGTGGAGCATTTTTGTATCCTGATATCCTGGCTTTTCCATCACCTAAATGACACAGGCAGCAGGTTCACAGAATGATGGGATGAACGAGAAATGTGGAGACAATGGCATTGTATATTAGTTGATGTATATCAAAAGGAAAGGGATAAAAAAGTTGGGGGTTTCATGACATGGGTGGGGGGTTTGTGTCAGCAAGAGTGGTGAGCAGAGGTGGTGTAGGAGAAAGCTTGAGGTGATAGCATCACTCTTGAAGGGCTGGATAACCGGGACTAGACAGCAGATACAGGGAGGGAGTCTTCCACAGCCAAGTATAGAGAGATGAAAGAATGTACTTGAGCATTCACCATAAAATTGGGGAGGGTAACCAGCCATGGTATTCCAAAAGAATACATGCCACTTGGATGGCATAGCGAGGACAGAGGGAAGTGAATTCAGGAGTGAAGTCAGAAGTGAGGCAATGAGAAAAAAATGAGTCCAACCTGCCTGCAGCAGGTGAGAAGCAGGCCTTGGGACCTGGCCTTTTGCCAAGATATGCCAATGGCCTTGCACTTGATCACCTCCAGGGGAGCAAGACTGTAAACAGCTGCACCAGCCCAGAGTTAGTGGAGAGGAGATTGGGAGCATACTCTGTGCAGAGCATTGGTGCTGCTTAAGCAGTCTCCTTGGCTATTGGACACAATCCTGGACGGGTCGCCACTCCGCCACAGTATACCAGCATGCTGTCACTCATTTTTCCGACCTCAGAAGGATGACAGGCCGAGTTAACCCCACCTGATATTAATTCAACAGCTGAGCGTGATTTGAACTCAGGACCCTTGGATCCAAAGCCCGCCACCCGAACCATTAAGCCAACACCAGGCATCGAGTGAGTGGGATGCCAAACATACTCCATGATACTTCGGATAAGCTCTTAGCAGTTCAGAATAGATTTGGCTTTGCAAAAAATACATGGGTGTAGGCCTGCTTTAGAAACTAGTTTGGTGACGTGGTCTATCCAAAACATGTTGTGACAGATTGTGAGGACTCAGAATTCTAAAGGTGGCACTTTTTTCCAGCGACTGTCCTCGTGTCTGTCTAATTCACTGCAAGTCTCATTTTCACCTTTACTTTATTTCGTTGATTACGTCTCGTACTCGCGCCGCGCCACAAATTTTTTTCATTACATTATGATATACTCGTTATTTTTTATAACTCCGCTGATGAAGTTGCCGGAGGTATTATGTTGTTGGGTTATCCGTCCTTCCGTCCACACGTCCGTGATAGGTTTTCGTTCCAGCAATAACTTGAGAACGGTTGAAGGGATTTCATTTAAACTTGGTACAAATATGTATAATGATGTAAAGATAAACTGATTAGATTATGGGGTCAAGAGGTCTCTGGTGATAGGTCCTGTTCAGTAAAAATTCTGTTACCATGCCAACTTGTGAACCAGTGATGGGATTTTGACCAAACATGATATAAATATTGTTATGCTTTTGGGGGACAGGGGCTATCACTAGGGGGTTTCTCAGACTCACTCCTTGACATCCGCACCTGAAGCCGAAAAACCACGGATAATTCTGCGGCCTGACGGATTGCTAAGCAACTGTGGATGCGAGTTGAAGCCACCAAACCCAACAGGGTCCTCACTCTTAATTATTGTGTTACCTACTGGTGGTTTGGTTACCTTTACCATACTGTCGACTCCACACCGTGTCTACTTATTACATATGGCCGAGTGAAACCATGGGTGGGAATCAGCTATCTCACAGAGAATTAGTGGGGCAGAAATTTCTCTTTATTTATTATGTACACACAAGTCAAACCAATAAAAGAAAGGACAAGTGAGCAGGTTTGAAAGCACAGTTTACCAAGGAAAAAAGCATGTATTTACAATGAAATCTTCAGAAAGCCAATGGTACAGATACAATTATTACAAGGCATTTATTTGCAGGCACATTCAAAATAGGCACATACAATGATGGAAGACACAGAGCAAAAGCAATTACTCCGAGTATGTAAGTTCCCCTTCTGCAATCTTAATTACCTCGGGACGAACAAGACAGGCATGCCACAATCAGACCAGGAGAAGTAGGCAAGAAGAAGAAGAAGAGCAGAGCGTAGTTGCGGCTCCGAACTCATCATGCACGGACGAGCGGACCTGTTTCGGGCCCAAGTGAAGAATAGGATAGGTGGAGGGAATGGGATATAGGGAGTGCCGGTGCGGTGTCTGATATCGTGTATTGCTGGAGCCACCAAGTCGGGAGACCTCATGCTCTGTTTGCCGAGATCAATGGGCACACCGCCTGTGGTAGAGCAAATAGGAATAGCTGTAACCCTTGTGGCTCAAACAGGCAAATGGCAGAGGCTCATGCAGGCAAACACAGCAGTTCTTGTTCGGCGGCGGCTCCTTCAGGACAGGCTTTCTCCAATGGCTCTTGTCCTCCCGGCGGGTCCGTTTGTCTGTTCGCTCTTTATAGTGGCAGACGCGAGGCATGGCAAGGCCGTCCCGAGGCACCTCCTACCCGCTTGTGGGCTCTGTTCATTGGCTCCCGGCTCACCGAGTCTTTGAGTTCCTTCCAGAAGAGTCCCCCGCTACTGACCAGTAGACAACCTTTTGGAAGAATCTTCCCGCACGATTATCTCCACTTCAGCGCTGCAAGCGACTCCCAATATAAAACCTTTTATGTGGTGGTTTATATGAGGAAAATGCAGTGAAGGAAGGATAGGAATTTATTTAAACTTACAGATTATATTTGCGTTTCCACACAATGAAGTCTGTCAGCCTGTTTGGGGTTAAAAGAATGTTCGGGGGTACGGGGAACGGCGATTCGGAGGTGAAAATGATGAGGGGTTTGGATGGAAGTTAGGTGAAGATGGAATGGTTTTGAGGATGAGATATTGGAGATGGAGGAATGAATGGGTGGATAAGTGAGGAAAGGGAAGTTTCCAGGAAAGATGGTACAGGGTTCGAGAGGCAAGGGGGTGAAGGGTGTTGGGGAGTCATGGGGAATAGCAGCTTGTCAGTGAAAGGGGTGTGGAATTGGTGATGGATTGAAAGTAGATGGAAAGTGGGAAAATCAGACCGGGGATGAAACGTGATAATCTCATCACGCATCCCCCCCAATACCCTGAACAAAGGGCAGAGATCTATCTAATCACACATACTAATGAAATAACTAACTCACGGTTTCCCGACGTGTTCATGGATGCTCTCCCCGGGGTCCATTTCCACAACCGTAACAGCATATATTATGATGCAAAGATGAACAATAGATTTTGGAATCAAGAGATCAGAGGTCAAAGTTCAGAGATCACTTCAGGTAATAATGTGATACTTGAGAACAGCTGAAGGGATTTTAATCAAACTTGGTGCAAGTATGTATGATGATGTAATAATGTGGGCAGAGGCATGTCGATCAACGTCACGACGTCAAAGAGTGCCGGTATGGTTTATTTATTTATTTATTTTTTATTCCCCGCTTGTCCAGTTACTACCAGCTTGGTGAAACGAACACTGAGGCCGTGAATGCATTCCTATCCAGATTAGTCCAGAATACTGTTACAGATTTGGAGAATGCTTACTGCATCCAAACAGATCAGGTATGCAATGCAGTCCTACCTTTTCATGTTTAAAAAGTCATTCTACAGTGTTTGTTGAAACAACTCGACCTCCCTTCTGCTTCCTACGTCTTCTTACGGATTCCAACCTCCCCACCCCCGCCTAGCCTCCCAATCCAATGATGTAATTTTAAAAGGTAAAGTTGAAACCAGTTTTCATAATGTCCCAGAGCTTGCACAATAACCTCTCATGGCACGTACACTTTGTCCTTATTGAAACCAATACATCTTTGCATGCATGCTCAAAGCCGCCTTTGTTCAAGCCCCACTCCACGACACGTCTCATAATCGAAGGTTCGAGCCAAGCATTGAGCTCACTCCATTTCCTCACACATGTTCGGGAGAAAAACTGGCATTCTTTCGACGTTTGCCAAACTTCCCTCACAATGTACTGCCGTGGTCTACCATTTTGTGTATCCATCGCGTTAGATTATCGCAAATTATTTTGGAGAAAGTTGATGTTTCACGTCTTCTTGGTCTTTGTTGTGTGTGGATTTTGTTTTCCTCTTTTTCTTTAAAATTACTTTGAGAACTTTGCAATTTTTGTGTTGTTTTTTTTTTAAAATACGAGTCGATTAATTATTCTTATTGTTCATTCGGGGTCTTGGATGTAGATTTGCAATTTTATTAAGAGAAAGATGACACATATTGTGACGTCATTCTCTCACTTCTTCTCACCTGACGTCCCAGTTGCCATTTTGCGGATTTCTGCTTTTTATTTATTTGCTTGTCTCAAAATCGGTCACTATAAAATTGAATACAATTTTCTTGGCACGAGTGCAAATGTACAATATAATTTTCTTCTTTCTGATTACCTCCCGCCCCTATCCCCTCCTCAGCATCCACGAAAGTTCATCGCGCACACCTATTTTGTTCTTTCTGCCCTTGATATCCTTGAGAAAAAGTAATTGTACCTTGAATTTGTTGTTCAACTTGACATTAGTAATGGTAGCCATATTGAAAGCATTCGTGCTTAAACGTCGAGCCGGACCGCAAAAAGTTATTGCAAATTGAGCAATCTGTGTCGTTTATGAAAGGGAACGATTGGGGCTCTGTCAGTAAAGGCCTTGATATGATTGAATATCATTTTGAGGAAGAAGAAGCATTTGAATTTTGGTTCCCTACTCCCACCAACTCCCACCAACCCCCACCAACCCCCACCAACCCCCACCAACCCCCACCAACCCCCACCAACCCCCTTACCCACTCACACAAACCGAAAGT
>NC_140961.1:44218063-44280563 GCF_056783735.1 Eptatretus burgeri
GTTCCCCACTGTTTTGTCCCTTCCACTCCCGCCCCTCTTGTCTCATGCCTCCTTGCTGTGAGTTGTGTGTTAGCTCTCATACGAGCCTCGACCAAGGTATACAAAAAAAAAAAAAAAAAAAAAAAAAGACATTTAAATTGTTCTTTCTGTTGAACTGCTCCATCAATCAATGTGAAACATCAAAATTATGATCTCGCATTGATGGAGAATATATATATTTTGAATTTCAACCTGATCGGATGCAAGGTCTGGCAGCCATAGTTGTTTAATTTTTTGAATCTGTGTTCTTTTTTTACTTTTTTTTATTTTTTGAATAAGGCTCACTTGGCTGCGCCTGGATGAGTTTGAGGGTAGAGGAGTAGAATCTGAAACCTGAGGCCTATCCAGGTTCCTCCTGATGACTTCATCTTTGCTTTATGCTTGTTCGGGTTCCTTCTGATGACTCCAATGCAGTACCTATTTTATTTGGTCTTGCATTTGATTTGAATTTAATTCTTTTAAATTATAAATTTGCCACCAGAAGAGTTGGCTCACACCAAGTCCTTCTCAAAACTGCGTGGGATAAGTATTCTATGAATACCATCTTGTATAAAAATGTTTTTAGGCTTTTATGTGAATACAATACTTGTCAATTCTAAATTGGCCGGCAAGTAATGAGATGCTGTGCAAAGATTCGATGTTTTTGAGTGTTGATTTCATCGGAGCCCTTCCCACAATGCTCTAAATCAGTGGTTCTTAACCGGGGGTACGAAGCATCAAAGCAGGGGGTACGATATATGGTGTCAAATTCAATTCTGTGTAGTACTTAAATTCCAATAATAATAATAATAATAAATAAATAACGAATAAGAAATGTTTCAATTCATGAATATTGAAATATTATGAAAGCTCAAGGGGTACGAGCACATAAAAAGGTTAAGAACCACTGCTCTAAATGAAGTGAAAGCAAACACCACTTTTACACTGCATCCTCACAAACCTACACCTGTATTTCACAAATGTTGTTTTGGAACTGCCATTCTTGGGTGGAAGAGACACTGTCAAAATGTGGTCATTTCCCCTGCAACATGGATGTTGCCCATCATGCACATCACGTTTTCTCAGGTTGTATCGATATCTAACCTCCGGCACTGTGCAAGTGCCAATAGAACATAAATGATGAACAGGTAGTTTAGGTACGTGTGCATGTGTGTGGACACATCTTTTGCGGTTAAAATGTCACAGCCATGCCCGTGGACGGTGTGAATATGTCTGCCTTGATGATGTCTGTGGTCATTCGTGTGTTCAAACGCTTCGGGGGCCATCTATTTATTACTTTCATTAAAGTGGTGGAATCTTTCATCCCTGAACCCAGCCCATATTCTCCTTGCATGCCTTTCCCTTTCCTTATTCTGCTCCTATAATCCTCCCTTCACATCATCCTTGCTACCCTTCCTTTTCCCAATTTTTTTCTCATTTTATGTCCTTGTCCCCATTGCATAAACAATAAATATATTGGCCCTTTGTGAATTTTTTTTTTTTAACCTCGACTTTGCTTTGGACTTGGTTGTTTTGCTCAGAATGCCGTTTTTGCAAGTGATTTTTTGGCAGATGCTGTCATGCTCTAATGCAACAATTACAGAATAGCAATTGTTAACCTGTTCCCAATTTTTTTTTCTCATCCTTATCAATTTTACAGACTAACAAGCCAGTGATATGTGGTGCTTTAAATTCATCCTCTGTTCATAGCAGATGGGTGGGTAGGGGTGAGGCAGTGCATATACAAGGAGGGGGGATGGGGTGAAGCCCAGAGGGTAGAGATAGAAACCTGCCAGTAGAGAGTAAAGCACTCCTTGGCGGGGGTAATTAATAGGGTGTACACCTTTCATCACGCTCTGCGGGTGTTTCTGGCAAAACCAACAGGCCCGTGTGCCCATGCCGAGGCCTCTGTTTAAGCCATCTCGCCTGCTGTCAAGCCACATTGTCTTTGAGATCATCAATTAGCCGTCTGATTGAGCATCTGATTGGCCTACGTGTAACAGATGGGTCGTAGGACTGAATTTGTGGCCCATGGCTGGTTGGAGGGGTAATAGGGATGGCCCGTTGGGAATGGGAGGAGGGGTGGTGGGATAGCGAAGTAGGTGAGCAATGGGATCTTGTCTGAGTGAGACATCGTGGTATAAACAACAGGTAACAGAAGGGACACTAGGTCGAAAAATTGCTACGCGCAAATCGGGTACTTTTTTACGAGGTGTTAAAATTGAGAATTGCGTTTATCTGGTTCTGTGGTTGATGTTGGGAGCCGACGTGGTTATTAGCATTCTGTGTGGCCATGGGGGGGGGAGGAGAGGGGGAGGCAGCCACTTTCCCATTAATGCAAAGCACAGTTGGGGTCAGCCTTGTCTTTGCCTCCTCGCTTTCAATTCTTCTTTGCTACCTTCCTCAAGATCCGTGTCTGTTTTTTGTCTGTGCAGCGACGATTATCCTTTGCTATCTTCATCAGTATTTGTCTGTTTATATTTCTTCATTGTCATCCAATTTGTCAATGTGCTTTTATTTTTCCGACCTTTTCTTGATATTGTTATGATTGCATTTATGAAAAAAAAACTAGTCAATCACCTTTTATCTGCTTTGTATATACTTGCTTTCCGTTCAGACAAAAGCGCCCTGATCATCCGCTCGCTACTCGTGTGGTGTTAGGATGTACGTGTTGTGATTGGCAAGCTGTGCACACACTGACCACGAGTCTTGGCCACCTGGCACAAAATGTGACCTGTGGAGCAGTGTTTGTCTGCATATACATCAGTACTATATACCATTGTATGCCCCTCTCAGGGATGTAGACAAGACCAGCTGTGCCATTATCAACCACGGCTATGTTTCTACTTTGGTCTACAATGTTTGTTTGCCACCTACCTCGTCTGGAAGGTTCTCTCTGTTTGTACCTGCGTGACCACCATCCTATCAGGACCACGTGTTTTTAGTGCAGCGATGATACGGTTCTTTTTTCGTCGCTATAATCGTGAAAAAGGCCTGGTATTGGCTTATAGGCTAAGGTGGCTGGCTTAAGGCCCTAAGATCTTGAGTTCAAGTCCCTGTCAGGTCGTTGAGTTAACACCAGTTCAAGCTGACTCAGCCTGTCATCCTTCTGAGGTCGGCAAAATGAGTTCCGGCTTACTGATAATTATGGGCATTGCATCAGCGGTACAGCCGTGCCCCCAAAAATGATGCAGCCAAGCAGCCACAGGCTACATATGAATAAAGTAAGAAAATCGTGGAAATATTTTAAAAACTAAAGCGGTAATGTGTTGGGTCCTCTGAAATCACATCCGTCCTTGGACTACTAACGCAGTGAGATTTCCTGCAAAATGAGAGAACTTCATGCGTTTTATACCTTGTTTAATTGGTCTTTCAAACAGATATGATTCTTTTGCTTCAACCACTTAAATTGAAGGAGCTTTGCTTTAGGATATTTTTTTCGGATCTGTGTTTTGCACACTACTCCAATCTGAACCCGTCAATCAGTTTTTTTTTGTTTGTTTTTTTTTATCTAAAAATGTTTCATCTTCTCTGTTAGATCCTATTGGCTAGTTCGTTAGTACTTTGTGTGAAACTTGAAACTTTATAAAGGAAAGAGCTCATATTTGCCAAACAAACTCTCATAGTTGCTGAAAGGATTATTTCAGATGTGATGATTAGTGTAATTAATTTAGGTATTGAGGCTTGTGGAAAAATTAAGCAACAGAAAATGGACAATAAGTGGGACAAATGAGGGACAGATGGATAAGAACTCACTGATACTTCACCTCAAAAGGATAGGTATTGAAGGTGAAAGGGGGACAGTCTCAGCAGTTGTAGAAAAACTAGCCCTGCAGGGAAGAGCATGATACAACAGGGTTGGGATGATGGGTATGCAGGCCTGAGAAGAGGAAGATGAAAGAATGGAGGCGAGTCTTAAGTTTGGACCGAGGAGAATGTAAGACGAGAATGTAAGGGTTTCTGGTGGAACATATACAACCATTTGAGGAGAGGTGAGAGCGTGAAAAGAACAAAACCAGAGGAAAAACTGCAAAGCCATCAACCTACCTACAGGTGGTGATCGAGAAAGACACCATAAGACTCGATCTCCTGTCACAAGATGTCATTGACATTGAAGTATTAGGATTTCGTAACACTCCATTGGTCAGCCATTCCTTATGATGTGAAAAAGTGAGACTTTAGAACTTTCCTGCATTCATATACATGTTTGAGATAGATGGCAGGTGGCTGATCAGCCCCTGTTGGACTTAGTCCAATGACACTCCTGTGGTTTTAGTAATTTGGCTGCATGGAGTTAAAGGGAAAGCCCATATTTAATAGATTTATGTGTTTGCGCAACTGACCTGAGTGGTCATATGACACGGAAGATTGCATATAGTTGGGTTATTCAATCATGAATATTAATGAAGTGGGTCACGTAGTTATATTGTGAAAGATAGTTGGTCATGTGATATGTATGATGTTTTTGATTGGGAATGCAAATTTCACACAAAAAGGATTCAATGTCCATATATTTTGGAGGAGAGTCAGCCATCCACCAGTCGGCTGTCTTGGATCTGATCTAAAAACAAAAAATGGCATTCATATGTCCACCATCATTCATCATCTGTGTGCCAACTTTGGGCGAGATCGGTAAATGCATGTCTGAGAAATGGTTGAGGACGTGTTCGACATCGGGGGTTTTTTTACAACTGAAATGGCCACCAGTGAGCCAGCTTCGATCTGATCTCGAAAACGAATGACGTGCATATGTAAGCCATCATTCCTTCTCTGTGTGCCAAGTTTGAACAACATCGGTAAATGCATATCCGCAAAATGCTTGAGGACGTGCTCAACATCGGGTGTTTTTAGCCCCCGTTGTACTTAGTCCAAAACAGGGTCTTATGGATTTGGTCTCGATTTTTGGGTCCGTGTATGCGTGCGTGCATCCTCATGTATGGACAGATTTTATTCTTACTTGGCACAAAGACAACACATGATGGGATACAAATGCACATCATTTTCTTTTGCGATGAGATCGAAGATGGCCGACTGGCAGCCATTTTAGTTGTAAAAATGAAAACCCCGATGTTGAACATGTCCTCGACCATTTCTCGGACATGCATTTACCGATGTTGATCAAAATTAGCACACAGATAAGGAATAACGGCTAACATATGCACGTCATTTTGGGGTTTTTTGAGATCAGGTCCAAGATGGCCGACTGGTGGCCATTTTGTTGTTTCAATGTGTCCCCAACCATTTCTCAGACATGCATGGTCTGAATTTGTTCAAACTTGGCACAAGCACAGTACATGATGGTGTACATGTGTAACTCACTTTATTTTGCGATCTGATCAAAGATGGCTGACTGGTAGACTGGTGGCTATTTTTGTTGGAAACAAACCCGGTATCAAACGCGACCTCAACCATTTCTCAGACATGCATTTGCTGATGTTGTTCAAACTTGGCACACAAATAATGAATGACTGCTAACACATGCAGGTCATATGTTTTTTTGAGATCAGATCCAAGAGCGCCGACTGGGGGCCGTTTTATAACTTAAATCCACAACCATTTCTCAGACATGCATAGCCCGATTTTGTTCAAACTTGGCACAAGCACAGTACATGATGGTATGCACGTGCACCTGACTTTATTTTGCAATCTGATCAAAGATGGCCGACTGGTAGCCTGGTGGCCATTTTACTTGTAAAAAAAAAAAAACAGTGTCGAACACATCCTCAGCCATTTCTCAGACAGGTATATACCAATCCTGTTCAAACTTGGCACACAAATGGTGAATAATGGCTTACATATGCCCGTCCTTTTTTTCGAGATCATATCCAAGAGGATCATATCCAAAAAAGCCATTTTGTTATTTAAACATGTCCCCAACCATTTGTCGAATTTGCTCAAACATGGCATAAGTGCAGTCCACAAAGTTGTACACCTGCACCCAACTTTATTTTGCAATTTTATCAGATAGCCGACTGGTAGACTGGCGGCCATTTTTGTTGTAAATTTATATGGGCTAGCCCTTTAACTTCTTCCAGCAAAATTATCAAAACAACGTGGGCTCTGACATTTAATGCCGTTTTAACTTGTTACAACTAAAATGGCCGCCAGTCAGCCATCTTGGATCTGATCGGAAAAAATGATGTGCTTATGCAAGCCATCATTCATTTTCTGTGTGCCGAGTTTGAACAAGAGCTGTAAATGCATATCCAGGAAATGGTTGAGGTGAGGACGTATTCGATACTGGGTTTCTTTTTTAACAACTAAAATCTCCACCAGTCGGCCATTGTTGATAGCATCGCCAAACAAAATGATGTGCATATGTATACCATCATGTGTTGTCTTTGTGCCAAGTATGACTAAAATCAATCCATACATGTTCAGATATGGTGGCGGATGCACGCACGCACGGACACGAAAATTGAGACCAAATCCATAAGCCCCCATTTCTGACTAAGTCCATCAGGGGCTAATAACAGAGTAAGGTCGTCTGTGTTGATAGATTCCATTATTTGTTTATTATGGGACGAATGCTGACATCATTGATAATTAATAAAAGGGCCAGTTTTGGCAAATTTCCACGATGCAGGCAGACAGCTTTGAGAAAACAGCCAGGGAAATGGCAGACAAAGAATAGATGGAGCAGATAAACAAGTCTTGAGGATCAAGTGCTGGTGTCAGTGGGTCAAGTTACGGTGGAGGAGTCAACATTGGCTGTGAAAACTTGCTGTATGTAAAAACTATTGAGACTCTCTGCTTTGTCCAAGCCTTGTTTTGGCTTTCTACATAAAATGTGAATCAGAAGGCAACAGCACCCTTTTCTTGAGTTTGTCTTTCTTAGATGTTATTGTGTCTCAAATGATAACCGATCTGAGAGTTCGTATTTCAGGCATTTACCTGATGACAGTTGCTTGTTACAAGCTAAGCACAGCAGTCTAGCTTTACTCCTCATAAACACTCCAACAACTTTTAAACTGTGAAATAAACTATAGATTCACAGTTCAGAATTTTTAGTCATGTGTATGTAAACCATGACTATTGAGGATAGAAACTCAATCAGGAAATTGGATGTGCAACACAGTGAAACAAAAAAAAAACCGAACCGAGTGAAAATCACACAAAAATGATGTCACCCATAAAATTTGTGTACGTGTCTACACACGACCCATGTCGATACTCTATATATTAGCTGCCCGTGTGGTTCAAGTTGGTTTAGGAATGGTGAGGTATTATTTCATTCCAAATGTATTTGTTCATGCATTTGGGATGGTTCGCTGTGAGGGAGAAGGGGAGGCGAAGGAGGAGGAGTAGGAGTTGGGGGTGGGGGGACGGGGGACAGGGGTGTGTTTGACAAGAGGTGACTCAGGCTGCCAGTGCTTTTCACTACAATGGTCATCGTGGTGTCAATTCTAGGGCACACACAAGGTACTGTCCATCTGGATACTTAACGGAGAGACTTCATTCAAGTCACTCATACGTTACAACTTCTCGTGAGGATCATTATATTGTTACCTTTGTGAGAAGGAACCACATTTCAACAGCATGACCTCTCCCGAATGATCGGCGAAGAGCAATCAAACGTAAAATATCGACCCAGACAGTTTGGAACAACAGGCTTAATGCCAGTGGGTCCACATCGTGCACATGTAAAAGTTGCCTTTTGGGACCACAACCATCACTCGCTTGGACTAGGCTCCACCATCTCTGTACTTAAATCCAATTGAACATGCTTAGGACATCATAGGAAGGCCCCTTTTCTGAATGCCATGTGCACACAGTTTCCTGATCAACTGTGAGTGGCTCTGTCTCTGGTCGAAGAATAGCGCAACATCGAAGCAAGAGCTCAAGCATCTGATTTGGTCGATGACAAGATGTGTACAAGCTCGTATTGCGGTGAATGGTGGTGGTACGTTGTTGCGAAGACGTTTTTGCCAATGCTCATCCAATTGCATGTTCATTGAAGACAGTCATGTTGTTTTCAACTCGCAACTTAACTCTGGCTTCCACTGACACCGAGTTTGTTGATGGAGTGTGCAGGTCAATGTGCTGTTCCACTTTAACCAGAATATGAACACGTTTGAGCACCTGGTACAAACCTCAAAAACAATACAAACCTCAACATTTGTTGCTTAGTATTTTTGTCAAGAATATAATTGTTAGGACCATATTTGTAGCATTTAAACTCACTAAAATCGAGCACTATATGATTCTGAACCGTCATTTTATTCCTCCAAGCTTGCTCGGCCATTTTAGTTTGAACTTCTATTGATGGGAAAAACAGAGTTTGGTTCTCATTGGAATTGATTCATATAACATGCTGGGTAAGAGACAAGGCATTACGTTCCAATCACTCGGATTTGCCTCGGCCACACTTGACTGCAATGCCCAAAATATGTCGTGAAAATAGAGGGGCAGCACAAGATACTGGAGGAGGGTGGAGGGACAAGTTTTTTGATCCCCTCCACCTTCTTTCGCGCCCCCCCCCCCACCACCTTCATCCACTATCGATTACACTTGTCTGTAATGCTCAAAAGACATAAGGAGATGATATAGGAAGCTAAAGATGCTGGAGAAAGGTGCAGGTAATTTGCGCATCACCTCCAATGACAGAATGCAATTTCATATTTTCATAAATCTCGGTTGGAAAGATGACCATTTGGGGAATCCTTGTCTGACATGAATAATTTTACTGTTGTACAGACACCTACAATCAGGTCCTGTGCTGTGTGCACGCGTGCGCACACATTGTAGCCATCCAATCGTGTCTCCGCTGTTTGTATTGTTCTCTTAAGATCCCCATCAGTGGGGTTTGAACTTCAATCAAAACCCAACTTTGAACTTCAATCAAAACAAAAGTCCAATTTTGGCCATGCCCACCAATGTTTGGAAGTCTTTCATCTGTTCCTTGTCGAAGCCATTGATGGACATACTGCTCGAGCATCATATAATTTGTTTCATCCCGTACGTTGGACACTAGTAATGTCCTCTGAACCCTCATGAGGAAAACTTTGGCACCCTACTGCTCGTGACTTATTTTGGTTGTCACATGGTCATGGGAAACTAATTCAATGTCCTTTTCCTCGGCTCCTCGGCCTCTTTTTGGGCTCATTGCCGAGAGAGAGAGAGAGAGAGAGAGAGAGGGAGAGATAGAGATAGAGATAGAGATAGAGATAGAGATAGAGATAGATGACGTGTGTGTTAGTGATATAACCTTTTGTTTTGTCCTGACAACTTTACATTTAATTCCACTCCTGCTTGTTTCAGCTGTGTTCACAGTTAATTGTGATCATGTACCTGAAGGAATGTTGTTTTGCTTGGTCATCACTAGCAATAGAGGATGCGCAAGGTCGGGATGCTTCCCTTATTCAGAATGATAAGGCGATGCCTGTTTGAAGCTTGGTATTGGGGAATGAAAGTTGAAATAATAAATCTATCAAAATGATATGAAATGGGTAAAAGAGTAGTGAAGGGATGTGTTGGAGGGGAGATGAGGCACAGGATGGAGAGCAAAAGGGCCAGCTATCCAGGCGATGAATACGACAGAACCTGTTTTTACAACTGCTGCGTGGCCAGGCATGTTTGCCCAGACGGCCTAGGGTCACCTGAGGTCACCATCTTACTCCCGACCATGGCTGAATTGAACAGATGGGGTGTGTGTGTGTGTGTGTGTGTGTGTGTGTGTGTGTGTGTGTGTGTGTGTGTGTGTGTGTGTGTGTGTGTGTGTGTGTGTGTGTGTGTGTGTGTCTGTTTGCACTCACATGGGCACACACACATGTGTGTCCGCATGTTCTGTATCTTGCGTTTAATGCACGAGTTTGTTGCTGTTTCACTTTTTGTTTGGGAAGTGAAGATTAGGATGGTGGTCTTAATTATGTTGCTGAAAACCAATTATTCTAATGATTTGGGGGTTGGGGGTTGTGCAGGATGCAGAGGAGTATGCAGAACTTCCCGTGCGCCACAACGAAGATGGGCTGTGTGCACAGCTGGCCAAGACACTCGATCTGCCAAGTCGCCCGATGTCATTTGACAGTCCGCACACCAAGGCTCTGCTGCTTCTTTGGTCACACCTGAGCCGTGGTCAGTTGCCCTCACCTGATTTCGCCACTGATGCCAAGTCGGTGCTGGACCAGGCAATCAGGATCTTACAGGTTTGGTGCTCCCGCCACACGAAGTCATGCCATGTGCATTTTGCACATTCTTAATGGGAAATGTGTAGCGAGTGGTATCGTGCTGCACACTGTGCAACGACCCTGTTGCAGGTGGAGTTCTGCCAAAATGCGATGGGTGCTATGCCGAGTGATGAATGAGAATTCCACTGTGAGTGGTGCTGTGTTGAGTGATGAATGAGAATTCCGCAGCTAATGGCATCACCTGCATGTTGATGAGGCCTTTTTGCATGAATCCAGCATTTCTGTCTGTGGGTAGATTTCCTGTACTTCCGTTTTCACATGAACATATACAATGATTTGTGACTCACATAATCTGCAAAAGGAAGATGTTTATTGCATTTTAATTAAGGGAAGCTTTGTTCCACAACTGCTTCTTGTTTAACATTATTTGATTTACAAACAGGAAGCATTTTGGGACAAATGCTGATAGCTGTAATAGGGTCCCCTTTCACCTATTCTTCTTGCTAAATGATTCCTTCATCTGCTTCACTCATCATCCTACCTCCTGTCACTTGTTCCTTCCCACCCTGCTGCTGCCGCATCCCTCCCATTCCTACCCTAATGTGCCGATCCAGTGTGCACCCCGAGGGAATTCACTTAGAGGTTGTTTGATGGATGCAGTGCTGCGATTAATCTGTAGGCCTGGCCAGTCTTGAGTGCATTTCATTTGACGATGGCAAGATTTGCTCTCCCTAGCAACCGGTTTAGCCTCCCCAAAAATTGAACTCACAATTTCATGTTTGTGCCCATGGGACCACTCGTGCTCGAGTCGGCAGTGTGGGATTAGCCTAATCTTTTGTCATCGTCGTCGTACCCCCCCCCCCACATGTCTTCCCTCCCCCCCTCTTGATTCCCACCAGATGGGAAGTTCAAAAGAAATCACAGATTGTTTGAGAATTTTGTCATGCTGGGGTTGGATATTTTGTTCAATGATGTGTGTGTGTGTGTGTGTGTGTGTGTGTGTGTGTGTGTGTGTGTGTGTGTGTGTGTGTGTGTGTGCGTGCGTGCGTGCGTGCGTGCGTGCGTGCGTGCGTGCGTGCGTGCGTGCGCGTGCGTTTGTGTTGTTTTTCAAAAAAGGCAGAGGTAACATACAGTTTGTACTGAGTTATCATTACTTCTATGCTGGTCCAACTGGTACGTTGTGTCCTATCCAGGTAGATTGCAAGCCCTTAGGTGCACTTAAAAATGCCTCTGAGGAAACCACTTAAAGGTGATCGCAATGTGCCTCATGACTGGTTTGGGTGGGAATTTGTAATTTGGCACACACAACATCTTGCTCTTTGTGAAAGACACTAGAATAAGCCAGTGGCAAGCCGACAACCAGTGCTAAGGGACAGGACCCCGGCTTAATGTCTAATTAAGTGAAGCAACACCCTTCCTGCAAAACAACAGAATGGCAGTTTATAATCGGGTCGAGAATCGAACCGAGGCTAGACAGCTCGGTAGGTATGCTACCTCTGAGGTATCCTTGCAGCCCTTCACCCAGCATCGCCCAGAAAGGTATGCCTGTAAGCGTTTCCATAACCTGGCTGCCTCCTCTTCTGCAACCCAGTTAATCGATGAGTGTAGTGTTTGTGGAAAGATTTTCCTCATAAGTATTTGTTGCACTTTGTAGAACAAAAACATTTCATGACCGTCACAAAAATCAAAGTTTTTCTTTACGAGAGCTCAGTTAACAGTGATTCTCATCTGCTGGCTTGTGAACGTAATGGGTAACTGTCAGCATTCTAAAGTTGTGGCCAGTTTTATTGCCGGTGTTGTAATGTGGCCCACATTTTTAGGGCAAAGTTTGAAAAATATGAGGCGGTTCCTTCAATTTATGTACAAAGTGCTGCCGAGGTTCTTCGGTTTAGAAACTGCGAAAGCACACGTTGGCATGGTGCATCAGTGAAAATCTCCCCCAGAGACGAATCGCAAGGTCAGAGGTCATTGCTGTAACGATTGCACCAGCAACCATCCCATGTGACCTCAGCACCCAAAGTGGGGGGATTGGGGCGAGCGAATTTTTTGTTTTTTATCTCCCAAACCCGGCAGACTGTTCAGAATATATAGTCGTAGCTCCGTGCCTGACTGCCGTGTCCCTGCCGATCATTGCTTTTTCTCTTTTTTTGATGGACAAATCTAGGCCCAATTTCACTTGATGCAAATGAGCCGGTTTTTAGTTTTTTGTTTTCCTGGGAAATTAAAGTCTAAATGAAGGACAATTGTTCTGTCGAAACAGATTGATTTCCCTCTTCTTGAGCAAATGCTTTTTCGAGATTTTAGAAAGCAGTTTCGTGATGACGTGCACCATTCCTGGAATAAAATGCCAATTCGGACCACGAGAAATGGCCAAGATGGGATCGCTCGATGAACATTTGGCTACATGATGTAATAATGGCCTTGCCGTCACCTCGTCTGCTATTTGCATGTCTGTAATACCTAGTGGTTTTTCTCTCTCTCTCTCTCTCTCTCTCTCTCTCTCTCTCTCTCTCTCTCTCTCTCTCTCTCTCTCTCTCTGTCTCTGTCTCTGTCTCTTTCTCTCTCTCTCTCTCTGTCTCTGTCTCTGTCTCTGTCTCTGTCTCTGTCTCTGTCTCTGTCTCTGTCTCTGTCTCTGTCTCTGTCTCTCTCTGTCTCTCTCTGTCTCTGTCTCTCTCTGTCTCTCTCTGTCTGTCTCTCTCTGTCTCTCTGTCTCTCTCACACTCTCTCTCTCTCTCTCTCTCTCTCTCTCTCTCTCTCTCTCTCTCTCTCTCTCTCTCTCTCTCTCTCTCTCTCTCTCTCTCTCTCTCCCCCCCTGCTCTTCCACAGGCTGCTCCAAAACATCCACATTAATCAGATTTATATGTTTGGGATACCTACTCGTTTTTTTCGCACGTGATGGTTCCTGCAATCTAAGGAGGAGGGAGTAATGCGCCGATACAATCAGCCGAACGTTACATTTTCCATGATCGAACGACGTTTGTTCAACCAATGAAGCGAAATGGAAGTGAAGCTTCTATAGCTCTGTTTGGCTTGGGGACGGGAGGATGCTTATGCTTCTTTTAAGGTTTCTGCAGGGCGCCACGTGGTCCACCATCAACCCCCTTTTTGGTGAAATTCCCAAAATCCAGAATCACTGCTCACCTCCATTCATTCGTTCCTCTTGTTTTTATTTTTCCAACCTGTGTAACCAACTTCCACATTCTCTTCAATCTCATTCTTCCCTTCAGGTCTTCAAGAGAGCTGTTCATCACCATCTTGGACCATCCTTATTCAAAACCATGATCTCTCTACCCCTGTTAACCCCCAACCCCCCCCCCCAAACAACCAACCTCCAAGCCCACCTTCTTCCAAAATTCCAGTTTTTTTCCTTCCAAAGAGTTTGCTTCTGTATCCATCTTGTCCACCCCACCCCCCTCACCTTACCCCTCACTCTTACCCACATACCTTATTTGTCCAAATCTCTCTCTCTCTCTCTCTCTCTCTCTCTCTCTCTCTCTCTCTCTCTCTCTCTCTCTCTCTCTCTCTCTCTCTCTCTCTCTCTCTCTCTCTCTCTGTTTCATCCCTCAACCCTGCTGTCAGTGTTTACCCCACTCTCTCTACTGTTCCTTTTGTTTGGTTGCGCCTTGATCTGTTCTGTGTTGTAGCTTCTCCACGAGCCTCGACTCTATACAACAATAGCCTTGAAGGCAGTGATTTGCTATTATAATATCTTCCAGTGTCTTTTGAAATGTATACAAAAGTGCATACAAGGCTGTACATGGGGACACAGCATGAGGTCATTTGGCCACTCATGCCTCTTGTGCTTTATCCAGAGTCCATTCAACCAGACTCGGTGGTGTAATGGTTAGACTGTCCACTCTGAGTCTGGGAGGTCGTCAGTTCGAAACTCAGCCGAGTCACACCAAAGACTTAAAAAAAGAAAACGTGCTGCTGACTTGCTTGACGCTCAGATTAAAAAGGGTAGAACACAGACAAACAACCGTGTGTTGGCAAACATTGTGCAGGCGTTAATGCACCTAATAACCTCGTGCATCGAAGTCCCTCATCAGGGAAATAATTATTAACACAGTCTATAAATTTACCTCTTTTCTATGTTCCAACATTATTTTTAGGCCTCTGCAGATCTAGGTGCTGACTGTATTATGTTATTGGGTTGTCCATGCATGCTTGCCTAGCAGATTTTCGTGACCGTGATAACTTGTGAACCGCTGAACGGATTTCAACCAAACTTGGCACAAATATGGACTGCGATCCAAAGATGAACTCATTCGATTTTAGGTTCAACAGGTCAAAGGCCATGTGCAGTTTTCAAATCATTTTGCAGATCATAACTCGAGTTAGAAGCATCTGATGTTTTCTCTCATTTACTCATCTCTCTTGTACTCTCTCCCATGTTACCTGTAATTGAGGTCAAACCTAACAGTGGGTTGACTTATGGCATGGGTGGCGGTACATCCATTGACGCATTTTTTTCAAAATTTTATTTTCCAGATAGCATGAAATTGTGGTTCCCTAACATTTAAATCTCCTTCAATGGCTTGGCAGGGAATTTAACCTGGATACTGGTGTGTAGTCTTGGGGTACTTGTAGAAAGATACTATGGCAAATCTAGCTTGGGTCTTCTCTAAAGAATGTCTCTTCGGACACAACCGAAATGAAGGGGTTGGGAGTGTGGGGAGAGGGAGTCAGCCCTTTGTCCAAAGGACTGTATGTACCGCAATGATGCAGTGCCCATTGGCACCACTTTACCAGAATATCAGTTTTCAGTCAAATTGGACTCCATGGGGCAACAAATTGGAGCTGAGCACTCGAAACGACTGAGCTATCCCGCTGGCTCGAGGTCTTCAAGAGAGAGGTGTTCCATCCAAATTATAATGGGATCAACTCTGTTTGGACTCCAAGATGAGATTGGATCGAGCACTTCCAAGCCCATTAGTTGTGATATTAATGGCGAGTTGAAAAATTGCTTTGAGCCTTAGAATAGTCATTGAAAAAAACATTATATATCTATTTGAATTAAAGTTGGACGAATTAAGAACGATGTAAAGGATTTGCTTTACATTGGCTTCAGTGATTAATGAAAATGACACCTCCATTTGGTAATCGTGGCAAACTTTGAGTTTTGCAAATTAATTCAAGAATCTAACAAACTTGTTATTGAAGCAAAATGAAGAGCTGGCGTCAATCTACGTCGGTGCACAGGTGGAACAATGGATTGGATGGAATCAACTGGATGTTGATCAAAGTATGCGAACCGCCGTGGGAAGCAAAGAGACGCTGACGTTTTGGGCATTAACCTTTGGTGGGTATTAAGCTCTGACGAAGGGTTAACGCCCGAAACGTCAACTTATCCTTGCTTCCCACAGCAGTTGGCTTACCTCGGTTAATGTCGTGATAATTCCATCCATGGATTATGAAAGCACCTTGTAGTAATGATTTATATGCCATGAATGGCAGTCATGGTTCGATTGAAGAACAATAAGAGTCTGAAGATGGTTTGCAGATCCACGTACCTACCTGTGCTGTACCTGGATCATCTCATGCTTGTTTGGCTTTATAAAAGTATCACAACATCGATATCACATTCAACACAGTATACAAACAATAGTTACCAAAGGTAAATGTTGTGCAAATGATAAATACCAAGAATGCAGAATTCAAACGTGTCTTTGACTTTTATAAAGATGTCGTTCACACAGTCTTGGCTGTAGAAGGCAGATTTGTCTACTGGTGGTCCACCCTTACATCGTCTGTCATGGTGAGACTGGTCAAAACTTGTTTTGTTTCAAAAGTTCACCATGTCCTTTCATTTTAACTCGACTGTTCAGCCTGAAAATGGCTCCCGGGCTAGCTGGACGTCTGAGTTATTTCCATTGTCAAATTAAGTTGATGTCGTGGGAGAAACTGTGATGCACGAGGGAAGGAGAACTAAAGGCTGATTTCCAACCTCTCTTTCCCCCTTTTATGAAGTAGTCAGCAAGTGGTATATTATGAGCAAGAGTCGTGAATGCAAGGACAGTAAAGAAGTTTAAGAGGGGATTTAGTTGGATTTGGGTAGGTATTTGTCGGTAAAGTGAATATAAGGATAACAGACGTGGTACCCTTTGCATTGTTCCTTGAATTCTTGTTTTTCAGAATCTTACTTCATGATCCATGCATCTGCACGATGTTGTTAAAGCTCTTGTAGAATCGAGATTTGTGTTTGGGTACTTTGTGCATCAAATCTGAAATGGTTATGAGTAAGTACCTTGATCGGGTTGTGTAGTTGTGGTGTGTTTTTGTTGTTGTTGTCGTTTTAATTCCACCAACATTTTACTACGTACATTGTCGTAGCACTGAATACTGCAGCAAAGTGAAAGCCACCACGTCTGATGGTTGGGTTTACAATTTTACCCCGTGCGCGTGTGAAGCGAAAAGCGGTTTGAAGCAATTGGTTCACTGTCTGTCTGTCTACAGATGTCAGTCTGTGGTTGAGGAACAACTTTATTTCAATTGAATGGAATATTTTGAACACTGTAGAATATTAATCGGAACAGGGACCTGCAGTTTAGCAGTACGTTGGCTCCTGCGTTGGCAGATTGTATGGAATCTCGTACCGTGCGTGTATGTGCAGAGAAGAGCAAGGTAATTTTTTTTGACTCTGCCTGTCTCGCAGTCAAACAAAATTGAAAATCGTTCCAAACAGAAAACGTACTGTTTTTAAGGATGTCATAACAGACATAAACAACAGGTACGAATAACTAATTTAACGTCTTAAATAAGGTGGTGTTGAAGACGGTGCATCAATGACGGTAAACTTCTGAAAAAACATTGTTGTATTTTTCCTACAGCCTTTAAAATCTTTTTTCTTATTTCAATTGAATTATATACTTAAGCACCGTAAACATAAATCATCATCTTGGCATTTCCAAAAACCTCCAGTTTAACAGTACTTGGACAAAATTGCAGCTCATAGGAATTATAGATTGTGCTCCGAAATGCAAAGGAAGAGTTTAAAAGACCTCTCCCATGTACTTTTTCTCAAGACTACCCTGTGAGGTAAGGGAACTCTAGTTTATTTGTCGTTTACTATTTGTCGAACTCTAGTTTACCTTATTTATAATAAGGCTTTGTCGAATTGTCCTCGGACAAAGCGATATCCAACGGCTTTTACCAAACCATTACGCTTTGACCAAACCCTTGCACCACGTCTCAAATAATGGTTCTAAAAGCTTGCCTTTAATCTGTCATAATTGATCGTGCATTGTATGCCACATTTTATGATATAGTACAGCAGTTTAGACCTCAACTGGTGGATCGCCTGCTGTTCCTGTCCCCCTCATCGATTTGCTCTTGCCTTCTTTCTTCCAGTCAGCTTTTGTGCCCCCCAATCGTCCTCACTGCCAGATTGGCAGATCTTTGGCAGAGGATTTCAGCTTATCGGCAGAAGAAAGGAGGGGGTGGGTTTGGGATGTGGGGCGAAAGAAGTGCTCGCGCGAAAGCTTGCACCGCCGCAGCTTGCTATTAATTACGGAGCGTGTTTCCTCGTAATGTCAACGCGTTAAGGCGTCCGGTGCGGGAACGCGCCACGTGGGAAGGGTATTGTAAATGGAGATGGGGGCCTAGGGATGTGTAATGGGGGAAGGGACAGGCAGGAGAGCTGTCTGTGATGAGGATTTATTTTGGAATCACTTTAGAAAAACCATAAATATACATTATTATCATTGCTATTACGTTATTTGAGATTTTGCTTTTGTTGAACTGCTTTTCGTAACAGCTTGCTTTCAGTCACCTTTAAAAGAGTTCGCATTGATACAGTTCCTGATCAAATGGATAGCCTACTCTTTCAGGTGAGCTTTGCACAACGGGGATTGAACACGTAATAAGTGTGAGTTCCCTCACAATGAATTTCAACAAGGGAAAATGCCATCGAGGCCCATCAAAGCCTGTGCAATGGTTGCCAACCTATGGTTGTTTATCCATGCTCTTTTAAAAAAAAATTGTCCACCTTTTTTAAATGCTGAGCATAAAGCAATGAAGTCGCACGTACGATTTAGTCTTTGGGAAAACTCGTGATGCATTTCTGTTGATTTTCAAATGATTGCCGTGACTTGTTCGATATGATGAATTAATTAATTGGGGTAATCCTTTTTAGATTTTTTTATTTTATTTTATTTTTTTTGAACAGTAACTGCAATCCCAAAATTACAACCCGAGATACTTTCAGTCCCGATGGAGATCTGGGCTCTGCTTCCTCAGTGTGTTCACAAGTAGCCTCAATAGCATTTGTCGCTGCTTCCTTCTCATCTTCTCAGTAGTCTCTTGTGCCTCCCCTTGGAGCAGCTCTATCCAAAAGGAACTTTCTCTTGACACTGCTCTGTTTCTGCCTTTTAAACCCTCCAGATAGTCTCCTCAACTATCTTGGACAGGACCGCCCATTATCCACACTGATTTGTCAATATCCACAATATTCTCACTGACCTGTCATCACCTCCACCACCGAAGGTAGATGGAGGTTGTTTTCACCCCTGTCTGTCTGTGTCTGTCTGTGAGCAGAATATTTCAAATAGTTGGTGACGGATTTAGATTAAATTTGGTGGACAGTTTGGGTGTGTGACAAGGAGGAATTGATTAGATTTTGGTGAAGATCTGCATCTGGACACTCAAATTTTTAAGTGATTCTTCATGAATGAAAGATGGGGCCAAAAACTATATATACCATGATATCTCAAAAAGTTTTGGACGGGTTATTACAAAACTTGGTGGATGATTTAGGTGGTTGACAAGAACAGGCCGGTTATATTTTGGTTCAGGTCCAGATGCAAATTCGGTCTATCAGTGGGAAACAAAATGTGAACTGTTCAGCCTCGCAGCGGTATGCACTTGACTGAATACCGTTATAGTTCTTCTTGGTTTAGACAATAATAACCAATCCAAGACTTCCCCTAATACATGACATCAAGAAAGTTCCTGCCTCCTTGGTAATCCAACCTGCAGTATGTCATCACACCTCTGAAACATTCATTTATGGATGCATAGCAGGCTGGAACATTATTGTCACTTCGTGGCTATTCTGTAAGTTTTTTTTCTTCATTTTTTTATGATTTGTGTGAAGACATCTCGAGTAAAGAAACTACACAATTGCATTAAAGATTCATTTTATTTTCTTGTGATTGTTCCTTCCTCACTTCTCCATTCATCCTTGCATTCAAACTCCCTCTGTTCCATCACAGTGACTCGTAACCCCCTCTGTCATTCAGCTCTTCTAAGAACCCGTGTTTAATCTGTTTATTAAATAGAAAATCAATTTCTTACTTTAAAATTGTCAGGAACTTTGTACTGGGTGAGTGTGCACACTTCCAATCCTGATAACTTACTACACTATTGTTGAGGAGATACTCGCAGCAGTTATCCAAGATCCTCCTCTGTGTCATTATTTTGTTTAGTTTTTTCTATGCTGCAATGGACATTTATTTTCCTTAGAGATACTCCATCAGTCAACAATTTTTTAAAAAATTTAAAAGGTTAATTGCATAATGTTTCGTAACAGGTGTTCATCCGTTTTGAAGGAGGACAGCATTTCGATGAGTGATGGTTGAGCAGAGACAAAACTGTATGATCTTGCCAAAAATTCATGATCTCAAACTTCAAATTGGAAAGTTGATAATTGGGCCTTGTCCAAGAAATTTCTCCTTCCTCATGTATGCTGAAACAGATGCACACTGTAATGCTTACAGGTACTGCATTTTCTGTTGGTTGACACAGCATGTGGAGGTACAAATTTTATTGCAATGTAACAATGTGAAAAGCACGAGGTGTTTGGAACATTCTAATGCGACTCAAACCGTCCGTGTAATTCTTCCCACGAGCAGTGCAGTTAAACAATTAGACGCCGTTAATATCCATTAGACAGGCCACCAAAGGGCTTTGTGGCAAGCACATGCCTCTCCTCATTTTCTTTTAAAAGTGCGGCGCCCGCATGCAGATTACCAGCCCGAAACGGGTGTCGGAGTAGGCCAGGCCGTGGCAGGCAACCGGACGGAGCGTGCCTCTCAATGGCGATGCGGCAATATCTGTGCCTGACGTGCTAGATTGGAAAGCACAGGTGTCGGATGAGGGATGAAATGCGGCGTGCGCCATTTGGGAGGTAACGTGGTAATTGAGAGCGACGGGATGGTTTGTCTGAACCTCCCTCCACCCACGCGCCGCACGCCGTCGTGCGCACCAAATGAAGGCGTTAACATCACGGAGCCATTGTGTGCGCATTGAAATCTCGTTTAGCAGATATCGCCGACTTGTCAAGATGATGCACCCTGGTGTTTAGGGTGGGGTTGGTGAGGATGGAAATAGTGGGAGGTGGGGAAAATGAAAATAGGGGGAGGAAATTGAAATTTTGATCTTCTTTGAATTATTTCCTTGCATTTTGAGTTGCTTTTGCGGGGGTTTTTTATTTCATGTCATGTTTTTATGATTGTAGCATGCCTTAAAATCTTCGCGTACAAAGGTATTTAGCATCTCATGGATCTTGGGTTCGCACAGTGTACAATTCCAAAAGTTTAAACTGCCTCACACACAGTACGATACTTTGGACATTGGCAAAAACCAAAAAAACAATCTGATGATGCGAATTATCATTTGACTGCATTTCATATGACTTTGCATTACAATGTACTCCAACTCAGCACTCAGCCCATCTCAATTCCCCAGTGTACGAGGTTTATGCCAAAAACAAAAGAATTGTACTTATGATTTGTTTGTGAACGATGTATGCTTGAGTAAGGTGTTGAAAAGGGTCGACAAACGGTATGCTATCATTATTAATAATATGAGTTCCCTTTCAAGGAATTTTAACACAAGGAGGAGGTCATTTGGCTCATCAATGCCTGTGTAATAGTAATTTTTATTATTATTATTATTTTTGTATACAATGTCAAGGCTTGTATGAGAGCTAACACAGAATGTACAACAAGGGGAGCAGGAGACAAGAGGGGCAGGAGAGGGAAGGAAAAACAGAGGAGAACAGAGACATGAGGAGATCTGTGAAAGGGAGAGAGATGGGGTGGGGTACACAGGGTAAACAAGATGGACACAACAAGGACTTTCAAGAAGGGAAGGAGGTGGGTTTGGGGTGGGTTTGGGGTGGATTAGCAGAGGTCGAAACGATCGTAGTTTTGGGATGGGGTAAGATAAGAGATGGTGGTGAACAGCTGTTTTGAAGACCTCGAGGGAAGAGTGGGATTGAAGAGAGTGTGGGAGTTTGTTCCAAAGGCGAGAAAAAAGAGGAATGAAAGAATGAAGGTGAGCAGTGATTCTTGATTTTGGTAGTTTTACCAGAAGGAGGTTGCTGGCGGACCTTGAGCGCTATGCGGAAATATGTGGGGACATATCTCAGACAGAGTGTGGGGGGGGGTGGGAGGGTGAGGTAAGGCTGGAGAGGAAATGGTAGAAGACAGAAAGACCATCGACCTGCCTGCGGTGAGAGTGAGAGACCCAAAGACTCAGCCCCATCGCGATACCAATGATCCAAAATGCCTTGGTTTCCACAGCGTGAAGCCGAGAAAGGTGAAAGGCAGGAGAAACAGCCCAGAGGGGAGAGCAGTACTCCATCAAGCTGTGGACGAAAGCTTTGTATGTGGTTCGGAGCTCAGGTGTGCCAAGGAAGGACTTTGCACAATGGAGGATGCCCAGTCGGTGACTGGCTTTGAAGGCCAGCTTGGAAATGTGGCTTTCCCGGGAAAGATCATGGCAGATAGTGAGACCCAGAAGCTTGAATGAAAGCACTTCTTCAAGAGGGAGAAAGTAGATTGGGGGGATGTTTCCAGACGGTCCTTTCAGAGACATAGTGAGAGTGTGAGATTTGTCAGGGTTGAAAGACATGTTCCATATGTTGGACCAGCTTGTGATTTTATCCCAATATGCAGAGAGTGAAGAGGCTGCTGCTTGCCAATCTGAGGGATGGCAGATGGTAGGAATCATCAGCAAAGAGATAAGGAGGATTTTCCAGAGAGCCAGAGAGATCATTGATGAAAACCAGAAAAAGAACAGGGCCCAGAACACTGCCTTGAGGAACTCCAGCCTGGACAGGAAGAGGGGATGAGAGAACTCCATTAAGGGCCACACGGCTGCGACAGCATAGGAAGTCTGCGAGCCATGAGTGGAGATGTCCTTGGATACCATAGGAAGAGTTTGGTGAGCAGGGCAGGGGGGGCCAGACCGTATCGAAGGCACACGATATGTCTTGGAAGATGGCTCTGATTTCATGACTGGCATTGAGGATCTCCATCCATTGTTGGGAGAGCAGAAGCAGCATATCCAGGGTTTAGTGACCTGGTCTGAATCCAAATTGATGATCAGAAATCAAGCCATTGGAGAAGAGGAAGGATTTAATGTCTGAAGCGATGATGGATTCCATAACCTTGCTGATGATTGGGAGAAGGCTGATTGGTCTGTATTTGCAGGGATCTTTTTTGTACCTGTTTTTATGCAGAGCGGTAATGTTTGCTGATTTTCAAGCAGATGGCAGATGACCTTGAGCAAATGAGAGGGTGAGCAAGAGCATGTTGTTGACTTGTTGTGGTGATAAAGTCAGCTCTGGAAGACCCATGGTGCTGGATCTTTGATCATGAGCACAAGCTGTGGGGCACAATCTTGAACTTCCCAACCATGTACAGCTGCTGGTGGCAGACTCTGTGGCGGTTCCAGTGCTTTCTTCCATGATGTGTTGCTGTAAGCTGTCAGAAATGGGGGTTGGGGATTTCATTTCATTGTCCATAGAGCAACAGCCAGTTTCTGACAAAGTTCACTCTCTTCCCAGTCCCCTGGTTGTTGAGTGGACTGCACATATGAAGGCGTCAGGTCAGGTATGGGAGCATGCGCCAGAGCAGCGCATCGCTGCGTCCACTTTCCGCCGGTACTCCAGGGGCCTCTGTCTGGCCATCCCCCAGGCAGATGCCTGGCCCATCCCCATCTTGAGATGCCGATCAACCTGCTGCAACCACGAGAAACGTGGTCGGCCCATTGGCCTCCTCCACTCACGAGACTCCCTCGCTGAGAGAATCTGGTGAGCAGGATCAGCGTCAGGAAAACGAGCCACATGTCCATACAGCTGTAGCTGACGCTCACGGACTATGCAGGTAACAAATCTCATTTGAGTCTCTCTCAGCAACTGCTCGTTGGATAGAAAGTCCGACCAGCGATAGCCAAGGATTCTCCGAAGAGACTTGGTACCAAAGGAATTAAGTCTCTGTCTCAGATCCTTGGTCAGAGTACAAGTCTCGCATCCATAGAGCAAGATTGGAAGCACCAAGGACCTGAAGACTCGGACTTTCGTCCTCCTGCACAGGTACCAGCAGCGCCACACCCCATTATCCAGTGAATCCATGACTCCCCAGGCCCGACCTAGACGTCTATTGACCTCTGACTCACAGCCAGCAGAGACATGAATATCATTGCCATGGTAAGTGAATCTCTCCACGACCTTAACATCCTCACCACAAACCTCACATGCTGCTTAAGTGCTGTTGCTGAGCTCAGATTCTTCTCCAAGCTGTCCCAGAACGGTATGAGGTTCCTCATTTCTCTCGCTCCCCATCTTTGATTGAGAGGCTGAAGTATTGTTCAAAGACAACATCAACTTGCTGACAACCATTCTGATGGAGAGGTGCAGTAACCAGGCTGTAGTACTTGAATGCCATTTCACCAAAGTTTGCTGCACCAGCAGCCTTTGTCATCTGTACCATTGCCTTCGCATGGAAGATGTGGGCAGTAGACATATCACTGGTTGTGACTTGTGGCAGTTTTGGCTGGACATCTACCTTCTTCTCTATGTCAGCAATGAGTACGCTTTTGGTTTTCCTCAAACTGCCATCAGGATGGGCCAGGGAGAATGGTACTATTGATTACTTAGAGCTGAGGACTTCTCTCAGATTGACGTCCCGTGACTTTTCTGTGATCATGAGGTGGCTAAAGAATTCAGGGTCAACCATTTTCTTTCTCATCAGCCATTTTCACCGTTTTCTTCTTGACTAGTGTGGCAAATGTTTTGATCTTCATGTTTGTCAGGGAATCCCACAATGTCACTTCATTTGTATTCGATCTCTGTTCCACAAATGTTGTCATCTAAAAAGTGCTTATCTCAGAGGAGTTGAGAATGCATGCTGCAGCATCTGGGGGCATCCTTATTCCTGTGACAATGTTGAGCAGTGGTGAAATGCTATCATCATCCTTGTCCATGGAGAATGGATCGGTCATAAGCTCTGATGTGACGACAGTCAGCAGTTTCTGAACATAACCTTCATCTCTCTCCACCCTCTTTGGTCCACCCTCTCCACCAACATGATCCGAGTCCTGTATAGCGCACATCTCCTTCATTGCAGTTTAGATGGCTGCTCATTCATGACATGTGAGGAGCCAGCGCTCCAGAGCTCCTGGTCTCTGACTGATGCCTATATGATGCCACCACTTGTCTTGCTGTCATGATTGATGGACTACTCTTGGGCCATGTCAGTCCACACTTCAGTAAAAGGCTGAGTCAACTGACAGATGGCATGATACCTGGACATGACCTCTTCATTGATGCCAGGGTGGGTCTCAGACAACTCGTTCATGTCAGCCAGGTAAACAAGAAGCCACCTGGAGTAGTTGCGTCGATCCATTGAGAAGAAGAAGTGAGGGGTCATTTTAACAGTAGCAGAGAAATGCAGAAGACAGTCTCCAGTCTTCTTTGTCTTCATGAATTAGAGAAGCAGCTGTACCATGGACACATAGTCACTCCAGTAGGCAAACATCGAGAACTTGCCCCCATGCCTCAGTTTGGAACCTTGTGAACTTTGACTCGAATGTTGTGATAGCATCACACATCTTCAGCTTGATGGTCTGGATATCTTTCCTTTCTTGCAGAGCTTGTTGGCATGCAATAACTTGCTCTCTCACAGCATTTTCATCCACATCTTTGCCCTCCTGTTTAGAGAGCCACTACACGAAGGCACACCACTGCAGACGAATCATGGCTTCCATTACTATATTGTGGGCCCTCACTTGACAATTGTAGGACTTCCCTTTCAGAAGGGTCGAGGTTGTTGAACTTCCATACATGCCAGATTCTACCAGCAGATCCCTTGATGCCTGATATCTGGTACTTCTTTCTCAGAACCGCCAGATCGTTCATTGCAATGTGGAAGCCTCCATTGCGTTTCACCTTGTCTTCAAACTTTTTTTGTAGTCACCACTGGATCTCTTTGGCCTTCACATAGGCAGCAAGGTCAAATGTAATGACACGATCATACTTGCCAAGGATTGCCATCATTGACTGCACATTCTTCATAACTGTGTAGACAGTGCTGAACTATGTTGGGGAGCCTTCAATCATAGAGCAGCAGCTGATGTTTGTGCAAACGGGAACACAGAAGTAAACCGCAGCATTGAAGCCACTCCAACCGGACACTTTTTGTTTTTATTTAGGGAAGAGCTCCATCTCAAACAACTTCATTGGTGTCATCCTTGCCAATGCCCAAGCAAAATCCATCATGTTGGCTACCGAATAGAGGATTTCAGTGTATTTGAACCACTCAGCTTGAATCTTCCTGGAGAAACTGGTAACAGCAGCTTTCTGTGTGCACTACTCTGATGGATTGGCACATTCCAGTGGATTCAAGTTACCGTTTCCTCGTTGTTTGGTCTGCATACACCCTTGGCTTGGGGGCTGGACCAAACTGCCCTCACCGATAGAGGACCAGTGTTGTGGCATGGGTTGTCCTATTTCCATCAAGAGTCTCTTCATTGTGTCATTATTGTCTCCTGCTACCTGGACAAAGATGCTTGGGGGGGATATTTGATGGCAACATCAACCCAAAAAGGTCGCTTTTGGTGGGGATATTCTTTGCAAGGTTTGTGTCCCTTTCCTCTACAACTACATCATTGAAGGAGTCACCTTGGTCCATTCTGCTGAGCATGGTAATGAGCTGCTTTGACCTCATCCTATGGTGAACTGCAATTCCCAGGGCCACATACTTGGGCATGTTGGTTCCAGCACGAGTCACACAGTGTACAACATCCTGAGCTGGCATCAGAAGACATCTTTCATTTGATGAGTTGCTACACTGGCGATTACAAACTCATCTTCACCTTCCTTTTCTGGTTTGGCAATAACTCAATGTTGCAGCCAGTCTGGTATCACATCACAGATGGTCTGGTATCACAGACTTTGATTTTTGTGGATGTTTAAGTTGCTGGGGAGTGTAGCTTTCGACTGTCACTCCCTGTCCACACAGAAAATCTTTGTATCCGTCCAGCAACATTGACATGTCAAAGGCCTTTCCCCAATCCAGATCAGCAGAGATATCTTTTTTTTTAATGCCAATTTTTTAATGCTGTGTCATAAGACGTTTCTTGTCTCCCTTCATGGAAGCCAGCAGACTGCAGATAAGCCTTGCTGATGTACAAGGCATGGCAATTGCTCTGTGATATCTAGTTTGGGCTGTGACTAGATCATTACTGACAGCACCAGTGATCCTCAGCATGTCCTCATTGCCCTTTGCAGTTGTTTTTTGCACATTTGTTTCACATGCTTCAAAAGTACTGACCATTGTCATTTCCTTTACCCTTTTGACTGGGACCTGGACACCCTGGACGTCTCTATCGAACTTGCATCAGACTGTGTGCTAATGTTAGATACTTCTGATGTTGTGGATGAGGATTCAGGTCTCCTCCTGTGCATGTAACGCACGTTTTCTTTGCTTGTCCATATTTCATAGCAATTTGAGTGCCATTGAACATCAGCACCTGACAAACTGTCCAGATCTCGAACCTTTTCTGTCAGGGGTGTGGAACGATTTCATTTTTCAAAGGCCTTTGCTCCTGGATTACTGAAAACACCACCAACTTGTATCGCTGCCTCACAAGCGAGGCTTGTATCCTGATTGGTGGCTGGAGTCGGTGGTGGTGCCACCGTTCCTGCATGCAGGAATTGCAGTTTCAATGAGCAAATGAAGTTTTAGTTTTTATTGTGCCTTGTCATTCAAATGCCCTCGTGATATTGCAGGTATTTTCTTCCGACTCGGTGGCATAATGCTGCAATGTCTAGGAGGTCGGCAGTTCGATTCCCATCCTGACGCTCGGCATTTAAAGGATAGAGCACAGACAAACCCCATAGGTTGACATCCATGGGGAGGAGGAAACTCCTCCTTGATTGCTTCCACAATTTATAAGGTAAAATACAGTACTGTACACCAAATACCCTTGATTAAGCCAATTATGTTACTTCTTGCTTTAGAATTTTTCCTGTGAAGTTGACCTTTCTTGGTCCCAGTGACCGGTTTTGAGAATAATAAGGTAAGGTATAGGACGGACAACATTGTGAAAAATGTATGCAGACCACCATCTTTGATTGTGCAGTCAAGTTTATGAGGCTTGGACATTCCCTATGAAAGTGAAAAATATGAGAGTATGTAATTCAAATTTAAATCGAGTATTTTCTGGTGACCTTTTATTGTATCACGTTGATAATAGTGTTCAAAATTACCCATATATGACCCATGGGGCAAGTGCTGCAAAGGAGGGGTTTAACAACGACCACGGATGGATTGGATTTGTTCATTTCTGAAAACTGTTATGAAGTACAATTCTGCACGGGTAGGACCGAGAAAACGTCTAGGTGGTAAAGAAGATCACAACCAATGGTTGTTACCTTACAGATATGAGCCGTGATGTAGATCATCGGAATCAAAGGTGGGTGCGCATTCTGAGCCCAGTAACTCTGTACACAGATGGAAAGGTATTTGAGGTTTGTATGATAGATATTAAGATGTTGTTGTTGTTAACTGCATAAGCTGATAGCATTTGATGAAATTATTTTGATAACGGTCCTCATTCAATTCGCTGGTGTAGGGTGGTGTGTTAGCTGTTTGTGGGAATGCGGGTCTCCAAGGGCCTCTGGTGTTGTTGAACCTTCCGGGTCCTGAAGCTGGATCTTTAACTTTGTGATACAGCTCTGAGTGGCTGACTTGGTTGAGCTGTGGTACAGAGTGTTACTTGTTTGAATGCCATGATGCATTAGGCGAGTTAGCTGATAGCATGTCCCCTCTTTCTGTCGCTTGGTGTTTTGAGGAGTTTGAAAGATTTGAACGACCTCCTTCTGGGGCTTTTATTTCGTTTAAAACCATACTTTCACTTGTTACTACTGTATTTTAAGTAAAAGCATATTTTGTGGTGTAACACTGTGTCTGCCATACATTGTCTCAGTGAGGCAAATTGGCCACCCTTGTTTCAAATTGGAAAAGTCTTTGTTTTCTACCATTTATTCTTCAATATTGCAATCTCAATCATCTGACCCTCCCCAGCAACTCCAAGATGCATGTGTTCTTCCAGTAACCCCTTTCTGGTTAATCTTTAAAAATAATCCAGCCTGACTTCACACTTCCAACCCCTTTATTCCTCACTTCTCCCATCTATGGAACCACCTTCCACAGACTGTTCTGTCTCTCTTCCTTCCAGGACTACAAACAGTGCACCACCATCTCTTGTGATCCCCAAATCTGTTCCATGATCTTTATTACCCCCATTAACATTTCCTAATTCAACCATCTTTCTTGCTTTTTTTGGGTCTCCCCTCAAATTTTTATTTTACTTTTCTCCCTCTTATTTTCCTGTTCGTTCATTCTTTGATGTTTGTCCCACTGTCAGTTCTACCTTGCTCGTCCATGAGCCTCACTCCTATAAAGAACAATTGCAACATTATTCAAGTTTTAATTCTCAGTTTCTCCTCAAAATACGAAGCTTTGCTTGTAATTCTCCTCGGCATCTCCTTGTGACCAAACCAAATGCATGTTGATCGAAACATGGACAACCAGCATCAAGACTTGAACACACCATGAATCTCCATTCGCTCATGCCCACAAGCATCTCACCACCCTATCTAGCCCGAGCCTGAGCAAGGGAATCCATGTCCAAAACTCATCAGGCATTCAGTGTTTTTAAAAATTTGCATAATTTGTGCAATGTACACATTTTTGTGCGTGTATATGTTTATGATGTGCTTTTTCGTATCATGGTCAGGCGATGCTGGACGCGGCAGCCAACTGTGGATGGCTGGTTACGGCACTGGTGGTAACACAGCTGGTACAGATGCTTGTGCAGGCCCGGTGGGTACATGACGAGACACTACTCACAGTGCCCAATGTGGAGAAACGCCACCTAGCTCTCCTCAAGTGAGTGCTGCCCTATGATGCACGATGTGAGCTTCTTAAGTAATGTTATTCTTGTGCCTCTGCCTGCTGAGTGGTATCTCTGTAGGAACCCCCACCCCACCCACCCCCCACCCACATACCTCCACCACCTCTTTGCTCGCAGGTGCTGTTATGCCATTAATATTGATCTGGGGATTTGCAGGAAGCTGGGTATGCAGGTAGGGACCAACGCCGGTGCGTATCATGGCCCGGCCGAGGTGCTGCCTGAGCTGATGGAGGCATGTAAAGGCAGGCAAGAGGCGTTTGAGATATTGCTGCGACGTGCGGAAATGCCTGCTCAGCAAATCAAGCAGGTAAAGGTACCTTGCTGTTCAGTTCATTAACTTGGTATTTGTTATATTTATAAATGAAACTAAACCTTTCTCATATTGCATTCCCCCCCCCCCCACCCCCTTTGCATTCGTCGTCTTTATAACTATTGCCATTCTCGTATTCATCGTATTTCTCCCAAATTTACTCCACACTCGTCCATGTTGCACATGTGCTTCTTTTCACCGTTTTGTCATTCGGTTCAACTTGCACTCAGGGAGGGATGTGGGTGGGTGGGGGTGGAGGGGTTGTCTGATTGGTGTGTTCATTGTACACTTGTTGATAAACACGATTGGAGGTAAAGGTTTGCATCTGAACCTCCCATCCTTGGAGAAGTTGTACCAGTGCCGTGTTGTTGGTAGAATAGAGAGAGAGAGAGTTTATGGACCTTGAAGTACATCTTCTGCAGTTATTTTACCTTTCTGCGTTTTTGGCGGCATTTAAGATTAATCTCTATTCGGACTTCTCATTGTCATCAATCTTTTGTTGGAATTCTAGCTTGTAATAAGTAATTTATTAACAACAGTTGAACATGATCAATGTGGTTACTTGTTTATTATGAATTGACATAGTCTGTTATGTATGATTATTAGTATTAGTGTTCCATATTTATTTGTATAGTTTTGTTTTATATGCAGTTTGCCTCATGCTAACGTTTCACTCTTGTGATTCGTCGATTATGTATCCATCCATCTATCTATCCATCTATGTATCTATGTATCCATCCATCCATCCGTCCAACTGTATCCATTTACCTATCTATCCATCCATCTACATATCTATCTATCCATCTATGTATCTTACCATTCATCCTTCTTTGCATTGGCGTTTCCATGTCCATGCAATGGTCACACAGCACTGCTGTATCCTCGGACTGTTTAATGACCCGCCGACTTTTCCTTGACAGTTAATTATACGTCTGACAAGACGCGGCCATGTGGACGTCCGCCGAGACAAGGCAATGATTTTCATCAAGTGTCCAATCTTGCAACTACTATAACTCCCTTGCTACAGCCTAATGAGGCTGGTATTTTTTCGCTACATTCACAAGCTTCCTTTTATTGTGAGCATAGTTACATGAAATGAAAACACCCTTTGTACCTGATATTCAAAATGCAACATTCCCGTCTGTGCCTTCGAGACATCTAAGCAAAGCTCAGAAACCTGGCCAATCCGGACCGCGGAGACTGTCATATTGATTAACTGTCAGATGATCAGATTTATCTAATCGATTCTTGTGATGGCCTGTTCACAGCTACGCGTGTGGAGGATAGCAACTGCACTGACCCAGCAGTTGATGCCAGTGTAGGCAATCTATAGAACAATCTATAACGTACTCACTCGATATGAGCAAATTGATTACAAACTAACAAGGGTTTGTGGTGAATTTATTCTGGCTTCCTGGGGGCAAGCAAAGTTGGTGGTAGCTGATGTGGTACGAATGCAAAAGTATGTCTTGGGGGAGGGGGGGGAGACTTCTCTTCTTTGTTTTCAAAATTGTGTACCACTTAACCTTCATCCCTCTTCTTATCTTCGGACGCATTTCCTTCCTGCATGCCGATTCCATCAACATTTGATCCCCCATGTTGTTTCCACAATAATCAGCGTTGCCCAATCGCTGAAAGTTCCCCCCCTTGTCAAAGTGACAATTGGACGGACCTGCTGTGTGAGCCTTTCCTTATTGCCATTCTTTTGAAGCCTCTCTCATCGTCGCTTTGTTGTGCATTTTATGCATGTGTTTGTTTCAATGAGCTGATCGTAAACCGTTCTATGCTGAGAATCCACTTGTGATGATTCCCAGATACCTGGCGATGAAAATTTCAATGATCACTCGTGTAAAATGTGTTTACTTCGTTTTTTTTCCCTGCAATGACTGGGGATCACAGAGGGTCTCAAGGCCTTATTACTTGAAGGACAAGCTCATTGTGAAGCGACGGGCAGAAATAACAAAGGATGGAGATCAAATCCGAGCGTGTTTTTTTTTTTTTCATCATGCACACAATAGCTCAAACCGTTGCAATAATCCAATTATCTTGCATTGTTGAGGATTTAGTCCTTGTTCCGTCTCAAAGGCATTTATTCCATCATTCTGTCGACAATGTAACAAGCAAAAGGAATAAGAGCACAGCCAGCTTAAAACTATTTCCATATAGTGTGCTCCACAATGCGTTAGTCTTCTCGCACTACATCAGCTTTAGAGTTTTCTTTTCCGGTCAGCCGAAACTCTCCTGGAGACAGTTGGCATTGTTGTAAAGGGGATGATTACTGCTCTCAATTAGCTACAAAGTTCTTATCCATTTTCATGCACAGAATTTCATTCCTTCATTTTTTTATTTTTTTAGTGAGAAAGACTGTTATCCATCCATCGGTTTCCCTCTTGCCTTAGCTTCCTGTGTCCATCTCTCTGTCAAAATTATGGAGGGAGGGAGCTGAGATGAGGGCTTTGCTGGTAGCAAATTGGGCCTTGATGAATACCATTTTTTCATTGTCCTCAAGCAGATCCTCTTTCTGTGTCCTAGCATGTACAGGGTAGCCTGAAAGTCCCTTTACCCCTCCCCACTATCAAACGGAAGGCCAAGAAGGAACCCGAAGAAGAAAAGAGCAAAGATGAGGTCACCAGGAGGAACCTGGATAGGATTCGGGTTTCAGCCGCTACTCCACTACCCTCAAGCCCATCCGGTCTCAGCCAAGTGAGCCTTACAGAAAGATTTCTGCAAGAATTCACTTCTCCTTTGAGGGATAGATAATGAAAGAGAGAAATGGAGAGTAAAAGAGATGAAAGAGAAGAAAAAGCAAGAATTAGAATGAATAAAGAGAATTGTGAAAAATATTTGAAAGAAGTATGAAAGGAACAAAGAACAAAGATGTTGGGAAGAACCCAAAGAGATAGATTTCCATAATCACTCCCCAGGCTCAACCGCAGCAATATGTATAAGCGACCAGTGGTCCATATAGCATTAGTTCTTCAACTATTTTAATATACAGAACTTTTTTGTGCAGTACAATACTTACAATAATTAATCATTGTATATATATATATATATATATATATATATATATATATATATATATATATATATATATATATATATATATATATATATATATATATATATATATATATATATATATGTACCATCATTCCAGGGGAGGGGAGAGGAAGGGAGATGCGAGAAATTTAGAAGGGGTACAAGCAACTTTCAGGCCACCCTGTACATTTTGTACACTATACATCCTGTTTAGATACTTTGAATTTTGTTCACACAAAAACTGGTTGTAGGTTGGAAGATCTGTCGATACAAATAAATGTCAGTGTGTGTCTCCTCCAAAACCATGAAATCTAGCGGCCCCAAACTTTGCATGCATACGAGGAGAACTCCAAGATGGTGCATGAATGGAAGTTGGGTGTTTGGATTAATTTAAACACCGCTTTTGAAGATAATTCAGGGAGTGCTAATCACAAAAAAAAATAAGCATTACCAAGATGGTGTCGTGCCATCTTTGTCAGCCCTCTGTCAGCTCGCAAGAGTCTAAAGCTGCCATTTTTGGGGGGGCTTGGAACAGGCCGCAATTATTTATTAGCGATAAAGTTTTTTTTTTTTTCACTTTGCTCACTTATATCATCGAATGTCTGATCATCATTCCTACGAATCGCTGGATATATTGCAATGCTTATCAACGTGTGGAGATGCCAGCATTCATTGCTTTATTTTCTTTTTGCACATGCCATAAGCTCTAGAATCTCTTAAACTAAGCCGAAATACAAAATTTAACTTCCAGAATTGAACTTATCAGCAGTTCTGACTCCTACAAAAGTATTAATTTGTCCAATTTGGACATCGTTTCACATTTTGGGCGTCTCCTGGAAGTGTTTCATATGACGGATCAGCGATCGCTAATGACTTGCCAAGCAAGCCCTTCCTTGTCAATCATTTTGTTGGAGTGATTAAGCTAGTTGACGAGCGCTCTACAATATTCACACCGTCACTGAATGCTGTTTACTTTTATACCACGTTTCCCCCCTTTTTATATGATCTTTCATTATATGACCCGTCAATTCAGCAAAGATAAACACAAATAAAAAATTTAATGTTTCGTTTTTAAAAGTTTCTGCAAACGTATCGTTGGAGCACTTTTCACGCTTGGATCTCAACAAGCTTCCATGGCGATACCGCGACGTGGTTGTCCATGGGGACATCTCCGGCATTAGGAAGGTAAAATAAATTAGATGGTTACAATGGGTAAAAAATGTTTTTAATTGTTACAAAGCAATGAATCGCTACATCACGGCAGGATAGTCGAGAGGTACCCACGCTCACTCTGAGCTGTCTAACCTGAGTTTGAATCTTCACCAAGCTATAAACTGTCATCCCGGTGTTTCACAGGTTGGGTGATTCATCAATGTGTGCCATCTCTTGGATGGACGTTAAATTGGACGTCACATCTGCCGGAATCCCCCCTCTCCCCCTCCTCACTCTCCCTTCCCCTCAATCTCCTGTCTCTTCTCTCCGAGCCATCTCCTCACCCTCCCCCCACCCCAAATTCCTCTCTCTTCCTCTCTTCCACCCTCTGCCTCCCCTTCCTCTCTCTCTCTCTCTCTCTCTCTCTCTCTCTCTCTCTCTCTCTCTCTCTCTCTCTCTCCCCCCCCTCTCTCCCCCACCCCTCCCCCCTCCTCATCCTCCTGACAGTTTAGATTTCAATTTAAAACTGCTTCCCCAGAGTGTAGCATGTACGAATCAGATTCAAAGTGAGCTGTGACCATAGGGGAGTTAAGGTCACTGCATGTGCGAGCATGCATGCATGCAGGCAGGCCTGTGCCATGTAGATAGCATGGGTTTTAAATGCTCACACCCGGTGGTTAAAAAGAAAATGTTGCTGTTTGGGTGCATTTTATCATCGTTCCATTCCCTTCCCCTCACACTGCTTTCCCTTCTATGCCACACACGCCACCATCCCTTTCCCTCACGCTGCCTTCCCATCCCATCATGCTGCCTTCCCTCCCACTCACCTCACACATCCTTCCAAACCCCCTTCCCTCTCCACCCCCATGGATATCTCTGGGTGGTCTCTGCGTGCTGTTTTAACGTACCCCATTCCGTTCAATCCTGTATCCCCCTCCCCCATCTGCACAAGTCCCACTTGCAAATGCAAGTCGAGAGCCCTTCCCACATTTCCACTTCAAGTCCCCCTCCTAAACGCATCCAGAACCCCATCAGCTCATGACGCTTACCTCCTCCCAAACCCCCTTCCCACTTACCCCCTTCTCTCTTCCCCATCCTTCTCGCACCCACCCCCTCCCAGATTGGAAAGTGACATTTGGTGAGGCGTTGCTCTCCCCTCCTCCCCCTCCCCCTTCTTGCTCTTCCTCCCCCCTTCCATGCTCTTCCTCCCTTTCTTGCTCTTCCCCCCCCCCTTCCTAGCTCCCCACTTTCTCACCCCTGCCTCGTTCCCCCACTCCACTTGCTCCCCCTCCTCATTCCCCCACCCCTCCTCTCCCTCCTTCTCTCTTACCCCTCTCTCCCTCCCCACCCTCCTCTCTCTCTGTCCATCTTTCTCCCTCCCCCTTAATATTCCCGTCAGCGAAGTGACGGGTTGTATTTGCGACTATTCAATAAAAAAGGCACCACCAACTAGCATAGCGGCCTATCAAAGCTCTGGTGTTGCTTGGAGTGACATGACTGAAATGTGCAGATGATGAGACCTTTTCATATATATGCAAGATTGAGGCTCATGGAAGAGCTAGAACACACAACGGATCAGGGCGCAAAGGAACAAAAAGGTACCATATAAAGCAAGGGGGGAAATCAACAGAACCGAGGGGCAAAATATAGCGAGACGGACAAACAAGGGATGCGGTTAAGAATGAAGGGTATGGGAGGATGCATGGAGTGGACAAGATGGAGACAGAAGAAAGCTCTCAGGGAGGAAAATCTGGAAACTTGGAAAAAGGTTGGCTTGAAGGGAGTGGGGTGGGGGCTGGGGCATTGAAGGAGGTATAAAAGATCATGGTTTTGGATCGGGGCTGATCTGAGATGGTGGTGAACAGCTGTCTTGAAAACTTGGAGGGAAGAATGAGATTTAAGAGAATGTGGAAGTTGGTTCCACAGGTGGGAAAGAAGAGGAACTAAAAAAAAAAAGAGTGGAGGTGAGCAGTGATTCTAGATTTTTGAGAGTGTCACCAGATGTGTGTTGCTGGTGAACCACCCTGCAGTATCCTGTTGGGGGGGGGAGGAGGGCAATGCACATAAGAGCAGAGGGTGCAAGACCAGATAGGAGGCTAGTGCACCACTAATGTCATTTTCATCATCACCTTTCGTTTGGTCTTACCATCTACATATTGCAGTCACATGATATTCCCCCAATCCCCTTTGAAGTGACTTAAAGGATTACTGGATCTGAACTTTGTCTGATAATTTGTGGTGTCTTCATTTCTGAATACAGTACAATTATTATGGTTTTTGGGTTTTTCAGGAGGGAGTGAGGGGGTTGCATTATTCCTTTTTTGTATACATAGTCTCAGCTCGTGGAAATTTCTGCTTTTATGTCTTCATTAATTCAAGAAGCTGTGTTTTTGCACGCTTTATTTTGCTGCCATCATTTCCATCCGGATGTGCCTTTTACACTCTGAAACGGACATCTTTTTTATCAATGAATATTGCACTTCAGGACTGGACAACTTAATGAGTCTTGTGACTATTGCTCAGAGAATTTGATTCATCTTATGACAAGGTGGTGGAACATTGCCATTTTCTATCTATTTCCTATCCTGTCTAGGCATGGACGTACCTCTCTCAGCTTCCCATGCTCTTCGTCTCCATGTCTGTTTGTGATACGGAAACAAAAACTGCAGTGCAGGTGGACATCGGCTTGGATGCAAACATTCGTGACGCACGGCGCTGGATCAGACTCCTCCCTGGCCAGGAGCACGTCTTGGTTATTAATATACAGAGAAAACAGCTTGCACGGGTGAGTGCTCAAGGCAAGGATTTCATTGAGGTTTGGAAATGTAATTGGTTGCGAAAAGGCGGAAAGGGAGTGTTCAGTGTAGAATGCAGGGATATCAACAGTCAGCGGAAATGCAGAAAATTTTAACTTTATTGTAAATGCCATTCCTCATAAATTTTACCATTTCTGTGTCGGGCCCAAATATTAAAGTTACTTTTGTCAAAATTATTTCATTATACATTGTTGCATCAATGATATTCCCATGTCTATAGTTTATTGGTATGGAGACGAGTGCAGTTTATGTCATGGCTTTTGTTGTCTTATAGGGTGCTTTAATCAAGTGCTCCGTGCTGTTAATAAACGCGTTACGCAGGTGAAATGGGGAGCACTGAATCATCAAATGGTCTCTTTCCCCCCTCCCATGTTGCTCTGTTTCCCCCTCCCCGTTTACCCTTGAATATTTCTAGCATTTATGGTGATTAAAGTGGGCGTGGCACACTCGTGGTGTTGGCGGGGCTAATTTTACTAGTCAGCAACAGCACTCACAACCGTTTGTATTATGAACGCTACTATTTTGAATATGTCTTCGGTTGCTTTTTTTTTAATGAAAGTGACTTCAGCCCATCATGATTTTTCATGAAATAACTACATTCATGCACATCTGACGAGCAGGCAGGATAGCTTAGATACATGCGCACTCACATTTGAGCTTAAGGGATTTTCGCCTGGGTTCAAAACTCGAGTCTGATATAAGCTGCAACCCTGGTGTTTTACATGCAATGGTGATACATCATTGTATTCGCCGTCCATTGGAAAACTATTCCATTGGAAAAAATAAAAAATAAATGAACGATTCTTTCCTGATGCCAAATTTCATTTTCTTACCTTTTTGGATTTCTTTTTTACCTTGAAAACTCGAGATATCGTCTCCTACTACTAATACTACTACTTTACCAGCACCAATTATTCCCCCCTAATCTTAATATCGACTGGTGAAAATGTTTGGCCCATCTCTTGGCCTGACCTTCAGCTGATGGGAGCAGGAATTTGTTCAGGGTGCCACGATAGCATTAAAACACTGCGGGAGCTTTTAACATCCACCAACTAATCCTCGCAGATGGGACACCCAGCTTAATATCAATCTGAGGAATAGTAAACTATGTGATGCAACACTCTACCTGTGAAGTACCAATCTGACAGTTTATAGTCAGGCTGAGAATCAAACCTCAGTCTAGACAACTCAACGGTTGGTGCGCTACCTCTGCACCATCCGTCGGACATCTGGAGACCGTAATCCAACCCAGGCAAAAATAGCATTCCTTTCCTGTAGGAATTCTCTGCAGACTACTGTCGTAGGACCTGTTACCAACTCCAGTATATTAGAGTACAACTCCCATATACTATAGTTCTAACTGTAGCATTTTTGCCTGGGAATTATTACATGTTAGATAGTGGCACGTAATTCTCACTGCAGTCAACGTACAGATGCACTGACTGATCCTAAGATGTACTTTGAACAAGCGAAGGTGTGCTTGACGAGCACCAATAATTTAAAGAGTAAATATGCCAAACACAAGCTGTCGATGGTTTCCAAAACACAAATCTTAAAATGTGCCACCTTGAAATTCTCGCCGTCAGGAAGAATTGGTTCTCCGTCAAGTTAATCAACGTGTTCACCACTTGCTGAATACAGTAATAATGTGGCACATGCACTGTTTGATAGTTACCCTCACAATTGGTGGATATCCCTGCAAGAATATTGAAATGTCAATCGAAGACCTTTTTCTGCCAATATTAGGTGAATAAGGTTTTTTTTTTAAATCTTAACAGTTGTGCCGTAATTGTTCATTACATTCTTAGAGTCGATTTGATGGGAAGGGACAAGCCCCACGATTTCCCAAGCAAAAGGATGAAGGCTGGATTTTGATGCTCGGCCTTCGGGACTCACGTGAGCTGGTAGCTCTAAAGCGTATTGGTGCACTGCGTGGAGGTAGAGGTTCAGTCACATTGTCTTTCTCCACACCGAAAACAGTGGGCAGGTAGAGTACCTTTCATTCTTACCTTGTGCCCATCTGTATGGCCGTGTGTGCTCGCCACCCCTCTGAGTGGCACTATGCTCCTACAGCCCTCTTCTGTGTGGCACTGTGCTCCCGCAGTCACCCCTTTGTTTGGCGCCATGCTCCCTCAACCGCCTCTCAGTATGGCTATGCGCTCCCTTTACCTTACTGTCTGGCTCTACACCCCCCTTGCACTACAGTCTGGCTCCACGCTCCCGTCACCCCACTCTGGCTCCACGCTCCCGTCACCCCACTCTGGCTCCACGCTCCCGTCACCCCACTCTGGCTCTGTGCTACTGTCGCCCCACTCTGGCTCCGCGCTACTTGTGCCCCACTCTGGCTCCACGCTACTTGTGCCCCACTCTGGCTCCATGCTCCTGCCTGGCCTTGTGCTCCCATTGCATCCCTCTGTCTGACCGTGAGATCCCGTTGCTCCTCATTCCCATCCCCGATTGCCACCCTTCCTTTCACTTGTCAGATTTCCCCTTACTTATTTCAATAATTATTACCTCCCACTTCATTTTATCTCTCAGATGCATCTACACCGTGTACGTGATGAGCGACTCATACCTTGGCCTGGATCAGCAATATGACTTGCATGCCGATGTGTCACTCGGAGTGTCAGCATGAACCAAAACAACCATCTCCATTTTCTTCTTTTTACTTCAACATCAAAAACCAATTAATTTCAGAACCAATGGACCAAAAGTCTGCGTGTATAGCATTCTTCAGTCTTTTTTTTTCTTTTCATAATGACACGTCTCTGTGGTACGTTTTGTACCTTGGATTATACATATAGTATAACATTCATTTCCTTCTCTTGATCACTACAGAGGTACTTTGAATATCCCATTTACCATTTCTTTAAGTGGAACTTTTGAGAACCTTATAGGTTTGCGTATAGAGCGGTGATTGTACAAAAAATATATATATATATTATTTCTTTGCGCTCTATCTTAACTCGTAAAAAAAAAAATTGCTCTTTTAATTGTTTTCTCTTTGTAACCCGTTATTTGCCGCAAAAAGACATGTCAATACCCTCACCTAGACAAGAAGGTGGAGAGCAAAAGTGAAATGAGATGTTAAAGAAAAAAGCACTAATAAGTATTAAGTGGAAGGCAGGTGGAGTTTAGGAGTTGAAAAGTGTGGCAATGAAACGTTTGAGAATTGTTTGTCGATGAAGGATATCAATTTGTTTGGTATACGCACGCTCTATCACTTTATTAGTTTGTACACTTTTTGAAAACACTGATTTTGTCCTCTTCATTTGTCCTTGTTTACAACGTCATCAAAAATGTGCCTCTACGTTCAAATTGTAACTCCATTCTGACTTATCATCTTGTTTCAATTTGGGTTCTGCTTCTTGTTGCGTTCTCACAATGAACCATAATGGTGAGATGTATGGCCTCAGATTATGTTCTTGTTTTGATGGTCACAAATATAGTCCTTTTTATTTTGGGGGGGAAGAGGGGGGGCTGGCGTCTTCCCAGTGTCACCTCGGTCATCTCATTGCATTGCTTGTTCTCCTTTTACTCCATTTATTCAGCTTTTTATCCTTCCTGGTGACTTTTCATCCATTTTTCTTAAAATCTCAAGCCCTTTATTATTTGCATGCACATTTTTGTTTGGTGAAGAATATTTTACCAGCAAAAAGTCAAGCGCTGGACCGGTCACTCTGAAAGATCGTCACCATTGCTTGTACGTTTTTCCCTCTCTTACATACGAAGTCGTAAGACTGTTTCGCACATGACGTTTTAGTTTACATTCACACCGATCCTGCTCAAGCAATTGCAAACTTCAAAAGCTTGGCTGATTTGCAAGTATGACTTGGCTTGACACCTCTTCAACAGGCTTTAATTTATTATGAACCCGAGCTGGTTGGATCCATCTTCTTCCTCCTCAATACTTTACTGTGTCTAATGCTGAGATGATCCTCTGTGCTCTACTTCCTAAAGCACGATTTTGTCTAAACAATACCTTTTAAACGCATTCACAAAATCATGAAGTCGAGTTAAAGGTGTTGTCCTGTGAGCATATTGGGTTGAACCCCTTCCAACTATATCTCATTCGATCGCATTGAGAGTGACAGAAGCCACACCTCAACTGTTTTTCGTCTGCCGATATTGTTCTCACCTGCCGATATTGTGAGATATTCGAATGGTCTCTTGCTGAACTTGTGCTCACTTTAGCACACCATGTTGGCAAAAGATGTTCTCAACAATTTTCTGTAAACGACTGACATCTGATGAGAAGAAGAAAACAAATGTAGATGACTGGTGCGTTTCTCTAAATCACCTTTGGGACATGGGTTCATCGATCACCTGTGAGACCATCTGAGCCTAAAGTGAATACTGACTTGACTAAGATAGCGAGACAAGGTCAGCTTGAAGAATACTCGCTTTCTTGCCCCTGTACGAATTGTTCAGAAGAGCCCACTGACCCTGAAAGTTTTACAAGATTGAGCAGCCACGAGGGCACTGCATATACAGTATATAAAAGTGCACTTCCTGCAATCACCAAGTGCCTTGCGTTTATGCCTAAGTGGGTTCGAACGATGCGGGAGGGAGATGTGAAATAGATGAAGATGTCTTTCTATGTACAATCAAAATGGATGATGAAATATAAAACAAATAAACTTGGAACACCTCTCGTTTCTGCCTTCCTTCCTGCTACATGCATAAAGGTGAATATTTTTCATGCATCATCAGAAAGCAAGTATACAGGCTGCTTTATACCGCGAACGCAAAGGTAAAAACCCAGTTCCCTCGTACTGATCTGATTACTATTGTCTGAAATTTCATTTTTCAAATGTTTGCTGTGAAATAAGTCAGGTTCAAGCACAACTTTTTACCTTTATTTTAAAATAATAATAATTATAATAAATAGTGGCACTTTGTAGTTGGGATTGGAAGATCTGCATTCAAAAATGAAATTTCCACCTTCTAAGTGCACACGGCTCAGATTTGAAGTTTCAACTACCATCTGGTTTTCATCCAGGACTGTGCAGGCATCATGTGACACATTAAGTCTCATCATCATTGATATGTTGCAATCCATGTGCTGCTCCCCTTGGTACCTCTTGGACTATTTGTGAGGATCTTGTTCATTGAACGTTTTGCATACCCCTGTTATGCAGAAAATGTTATTCCATTATTAAGATGGTGAAGGGCGTTTACAAAGGAAACTCACTGCCTGGACATTTCGTGGTTGTGTGGACACTGGATTTCCATGTCGCTCGACCATACCCTTGCATGGAAAATTCAATGGTTGTCAAATGAAGGTAAAACATGAGACTCTCACCCCCAATCATGAAATTAATTGATGAATTCTTGATGGCATCAGGCCAAGGGGGATGTAATGCTGTTATTTGATTGAAGGGTTAAAGCGGGCAAGGCTCAGGGTCAAGATGGGGGGGGGGGGGTGGGGGTGGGAATCTGTGTCACCACTCATGTTGTAGACCCATTGTTTGGAGAGTGTTCTAAAACTTTAAGGGTGAAAATCTTGATGGACCCTTCGCAGTGATTACCTGAATGGCCATTTAATCAAGCAGTCGTTAAGTTGAAGGAATTTTTCAGACATCTCTCCCTCCATACCTGTCTCTCATCACCCTTCCCCTCTCTCTGTGCCATACTCAGTTGAAAACTTGTTACTGAAGGAGTTTCATGGCAAGTATTATGCTGGGTGGTTTGCCTTTGGCTGCCCAGCCGTTTTGAATTTGTTTGGTGGGGCTGGTGATAACTTGCCTAATATACTCTGTCGAAAGACATTGTGTGATCGTTATCGTCCACTAGCTCACGCCTGCAGATGAGTTCCTTGCTAAATGTCCATCCGAGGGATAGTGCACTTATTGATGAAACAGTCTGCCTGCAAAAACATCATTCTATTCCAACATTGTTATCGTCAGGTCAAGAATCAAAGCCAGATCAGACAGTTTGGTGACAAGTGTGCTATACCTCTGCACCATCTCATCGAATGATAAAGTTGGCAGGTAAAAGGTGTGAACCCTGGTCAGTACATGCTTGTGTAAGTGCTGTGTGTATAGATCGAGTGCTGGAGCCTCAGGTGAGCTTAAGTTGTTTGCATCGCCGGGAGCCATCTTACCATTTGATCCAGTGCGACATTTAACATCTTCCCACGGTTCTGTTTGATGGGCACCAAAGTGTATTATTGCCTCCTGGGTGGGATTGATCCCAGGCTCATTCACAACACTGGAAATGTTTGTGGGATTCTCCCATGGAGGGATGCGTCCTTTCTGCAAGATATGTATTTTGCAGACAGACTGGTTATGATGCATGAGGGGCAGTTGAAATGTTTTGTTCTGCCCTCCCTTCCACTTTCCCCACCTCCCACCCACAAACCATGATGGAATGGACCTGCACCAGCAAAGCTCGTGACAGATGTTCCTGCTATTGATACTGGCTGGAAACTACAGTCACATTTTCACGGTGAGTGACTTTCCCGATCCCATTGGAATACAACTTCACATTGTTGGTCCCTAAACTTTTTGAATCTCGTCTCATACTTGTGTAACATATGGTACAACCTCAGGAAACCGAGTTGATCGCATCATCATCAAGGTCGGGTTATTTAGACTTTTGGAAAGCATCAAGATGATTGTTGTTACCGAAGATTAAGACATAACAAAGCAAAGTTATAAATATATGAACACAGTTGAAAGGAGGGAAGCACAACAACAGCAGGGTAGAGGGACCCTTGGAGGAAGAATGGACAAGGGGAAGAAACACCCAGAAAAAACGTCTGAGCCCAAAAGTTGATGTTTTACATCTGAAGCAGAAAATTAACTTGCGAGTGCATCACAGCAATGGTGGGTCAAATGGCCTCATTTCATTGTTTATGGTCGTACAGGATTGTGTGACCAATAATTAAACCTAGTGTAGTCCCACGGAGACTGTGGACCCTTTATATATTTGGTTCTATTCCTGACACAGCATTCACCTACCCATGTGCAGATCCAAGATCCACCCCCCTCCCAGTGGTGCGAGTCACGTGATGTACGACGCTTGATCGGCCAAAGCACTGTTATTTCATATTTTAAAATCAATTTAATGAAGACCAGGTCATTCCATCCTGAACATGCTCCTGGTTTTCCAACAATGGATGGAGGTCTTAAATGCCAGACATGAGATCAGTGCCATCTTCCGAGACCTATTGTGAGCTTTTGATGTGGTCTGGCATCCTGCACTGCTCACCAAACTCTCTTCTTATGGTATCCAAGGCAATCTCAGCTCATGGCTCACAGACTTCCTCTCCTGCCAGTTAATGTGTGGCTCTTAATGGCACTCTCTCCTCCCCTCTTCCTGTCCAGGCTGGAGTTCCTCAAGGCAGTGTTCTGGATCCTGTTCTTTTTCTGGTTTTCATAAATAATCTCTCCGACTCTGGAAAATCCTCTTTATCTCTTTGCTGATGATTCCACCCTCTGCCGTCCCATGTGTCATCCTTCAGATCAGCAAGCAGCAGCCTCTTCACTCTCTGCAGATCTGGTAAAAATCGCAAGTAGGTCCAACACTTGGAACATGTCTTTTAATCCTGACAAATCTCTCACTATGTCTCTCCGAAAGGACCGTTTGGAAAACGCCCCCATCCACTTTCTCAACAATCCTCTGGAATAAGAACTTTCTTTCAAGCTTCTGCGTCTCACTATCTGCCATGACCTTTCCTGGGAAAGCCACATTTCCAACCTGGCCTCCAAAACCAGTCGCCAACTGAGCATCCTGCATCGTGCAAAGTCCTTCTTCAGCACACCTGAGCTCCGAACCACATACAAAGCTTTCATCTGCAGCCTGATGGAGTGTTGCTCGACACTGGGGTGGTGCTCCTGCTTCACCTTTCTCGGCTTCATGCTTTTACACCAAGGCTTTTAGGATCATTGGTATCTCCTGTGTTGAAGCTGAGTCCTTGGGTCTCTCACTCTCTCGCTGGAGGTAGGTTGGTGGTCTTTCTGTCTTCTCCCATCTCTTTTCCGGTCTTGCTCCCCCTGCTCTGTCTATGATCTGTCCCCCCCTCCCCCCCCCCGCAATATTTCCACAGGGTGCTCACTCAATAGCCACCAAAAACCCCCTTCTGGTGAAACTGTCAAAATCAAGAATCACTGCTCACCATCACTCTTTCATTCCTCTTTTTCCCCGCCTCTGGAACAAACTCCCACAATCTCTTCAATCCCACTTCTTCCCTCCAGGTCTTCAAAACAACTGTTTACCACCATCTTTTATCTTCCCCCATCCAAAACCTTGATATTTTCTACCCCCGCTAATCCATCCCAAACCCACCTCCTTCAAATTCCCTGTGAACCACGGCAATGATTGACGCAATGGCCTTATTACTTTGTTTGATCTCATAGAGGATCGTGGGATGACTGTTTATACTCGGTGTAGTCCCGTGAAGGCTGTGGTCCATTTTGTGTGTTAATATCTTTTCTGCATATGGAACATAAATTATTTAATACAATTTGTTTCATTCCCAACAAATAAATCACCTTCGAATGCAATGCTGAAGTGCTGATGCATTTCCCAAGCTCTGCCTCTCTCTGTCGATCAGCTACAGACTGTGACCAAGGGCAGAGCCCTGTGGAACACCAGAATTGATGGAGCAAGTCGGCCAAGATTCACCCTCAAGTACCAGCTTCATCTTGCGATTTGTAAGGAAAGCCAAAATGATTTAATGCATCACTCCAGATACACCATACGACTGAAGCTTGTGGAGCAGACCCTTGTGCCATACTTTATCAAAGGCTTTTAAGATATCCAAAGCACCTAATCGAGCTTCACCCTTGAGCTCCACTGCCCTGTTGAAATGATCCGTAATTAAGGATACCAGATTACCAGTGGAGCGAGAATGGTAAAAACCATACTGGCAGTCGGTGAGAAGTTGATTGTCCTCCAGATGGCTGAGAAGTGTTCATTGATGAAGCATTCAAATACCTTACTTATTCGAGGAAGCAGGCTGATGGGGTGAAAGTTACTTGGTTCAGAATGCTCACGAGCACCCTTGAAAACAGGGACAACAGAAGCCACATTCCAGGATGAAGGACACACCAAAGCAGACGAGCACAGGTTTTATAACTTGGCAACAATCGATGACAGTAAAGGACAACACATCTTCAACACAATCACAGGGATTCCATCGGGACCAGTCGCTTTCGAGGCATTTCAAATAAGAATAATTCTGTCAACCTTCTTAGGAGTGATAAATGGAATATCAGAGTCTGTATGAGATGGAAAATCAGGACAAGGGTGTCACTGATCATTGAGAGTAGAATTAGAAACAAATCGATTGGAAAATATGTTAGTCTTATCCAGAGGTGCTTGGTAGAATCGGCTACAGAAGCTCCATATTGCTGCTTAGCATCCTCAATAACTCTTTTACAGAGGTTACTTGCTTTGCAGAACAGACATTTGGATTCCAGGGACCCTTGCACATGGTACTGCTTGAAATAGTGGTTGCAATGAGCAATTGCTGATGCACAAGCCGGAATGAACCATAGAAGGGAAGGAACCTTCACTTGATAGATACGTGAAGGAGTATAAATGTCCATACCAGTGTGAATCCATTGGAATATTTCCGTGGGAGTCATGTCAGGCCCAAGACTAAAATCTGAGGTCCATGGCACATCAGCAAGAAATTAACAAAATCCATCCCAATCGGCTTTCTCAAACTGATACAGTGTGGTGAAAAGGATGCACTGGCGTTGAGAATGGCAGTAAAACCATTTTGACATTTTACACGTTGATAGCTCAGCCTCTCAAAGCATTATCAAATAATTTTGGATCCTGTACTACCAGGTGGCCATGACCTACAACATGTTTATTTCCGGTAATCTTCAGAGACATAATTCATGGGATCCCACAGGGAGTCTTGGACAATGAAGATATCACAATAACTGAGACTAGAAATGACAGAGTAGAAGAAAAGAAGGGAGAATATAAAGACAAAGATGACAAGGATGTAGAAGAAGAAGAAGAAGAAGACTGGCCACGTGTCCATACAGCCGCAGCTGACGCTCATGGACTATGCAGGTAACAAATCTCATTTGAGTCTCTCAGCAACCGCTCGTTGGTCACAAAGTCTGACCAGCAACAGCCAAGGAGTCTCTGAGGAGACCTGGTACCAAAGGAATTAAGTCGCATCTCAGATCCCTGGTCAGAGTCCAAGTCTCACATCCACAGAGCAAGACTGGAAGCACCAAAGGACCTGAAGACTCGGACTTTAGTCCTCACGCACAGGTACCGGCGGTGCCACAACCCATGATCCAGTGAATCCATGACTTCCCAGGCCCGACACAGACGTCTCTTGACCTCTGGGCTCACAGCCAGCAGAGACATGAATATCACTGCCAAGGTAAGTGAATCTCTCCGTGACCTCAACATCCTCACCACAAACAGGTACAGACAAGATAGCAGCATCCAAGATGTCATCAAAAGCATGGATCTTAGTTTTGAACCAAGAAACCCGTAATCCCAGCAGCTTCGACTCCTCATTCAGCACCTCCAGGGCCCCCCAAAGGATATCGAGAGTCTCCGCAAAGATGACTGCATCATCTGCGAAATCAAAGTCAGACATCTTGACATTCCCAAATGATGCACCACAGCTTGATCTCTCCAACATCCTCCCTAGAATCCAGTCCATACAAGTGATGAAAAGTGTGGGGGGCAGTACACACCCCTGAAAAACTCCAGTAACAACTGGAAATAAGTCAGAGATGGTATCACTACATCTCGTAGCATCTCAGTACCAGAGTATAGTTTAGACATCAGATTTATCAGTTTCGGTGGCACCCCACAAAGACCAAAAATCTTCCAGAGGGCATCCCGGGTGAGGACCCGAAGAGCAAGGACACAGTCAATCGTTGACCTCTTTGATGTAAAGCCTGACTGCTCTGGACGCTGGTGCTCAGGCAGATGGTGGCGAACCCTATCAAGAATTATCCGAGCAAAGACCTTGCCTGGCACTGAGAGCAGGGTCACCCCTCGGTAGTTGTTGCAGTCTTGGCGATCACCTTTCCCTTTCCAGAGAGGGACAACAAGGCCCCTCTTCCAGTCAGTTGGGATGATGCCTGTGTTACAGCCAGAGCAAAGAACTGCATGCAATGACATGAGTACAGCATTTCCACCAGCCTTGAGAAGTTCAGCATGGATGCCACAGATTCCAGGAGCTTTACTCCATTTCAACCGGTTCACCGTAGCCTGTGTTTCCACAAACGAAGGTAGACCACAGTTGATTGGAGGGTCAGCAATAGGGATAGAAACACCCCTGATGTCCAACTCGACAGCTGATGGATCAGCCTGGTACAGCCACTCAAAGTTACCGGCCAGCGGGCCTTCACTTCGGACTCCTCTGTCAACAGCCCACCACAATCCCCTCTGACTGCAGTACACCGAGGGACAGGCTTGGCTGAAAGCAATGCGGAAATTCCCCTGAAATCAGGACGAGAATCACTTGACCACAGTTGATGCACTACCCCCTCACAGATTCCTCGCACATAGGCCTCCTTGACCACCCTAAGTGCACGTACCGTTTTACACTTCAGCTCCTTGAACAGCTCAGCTCTGCCATTCAGCCTGGCCTTGCGACTCTCGTCAATGGTATCCAGGATTTGAACCCCTGTTCTCAAACACACGTTCTCATGCGCAGCTTATGAAACAAATCGAAGTGAAAGGATTTATGACGGAGCAGGTTTTTAACACCGACGCGACGGGATTATTCTGGAAGATGAGGCCGTACCTCGTACCTTGGTCCCCAAGCAGGGAACATCATAGTTCAAGGTAAGGTGATTTAAGGATTGTGTTACCCTCCTCCATTGTGGGTTGTGGCATTGCTGCAGGTGCCTTCGTCAGAAAGTTAATGCTGCTTTTCCATTCGCTGAATCGCCTTCCTCGCTTCCCCTTCTCTGCTCACCCCTTCCCTGCTCACCGGCCAAGGACAGCAATGCTTAATTTTGGTGAAGATCCGAATCCGGATCCGGATCTGAGAATATTTTAAGTGATTCTTCAACATTGAGGGATGGGGCTAAAAACGATATTGCATGATATCTCAAAGTTGTGCATGGATTCAGATGAAACTTGGTGGACATATTGGGTGTGTGAAAAGGACCAATTGATTCGATTTTGGTAAAGATCCGAATCCGGATTCGAGTTTTTTATATTGATTCTTCACCATTGAAAGACGGGGCCAAAAACTATGTATATTAGGATATCTCAAATAGTTGTGGACAATGTGTGACAAAACCCGGTGTATGAGTTTGTAAGGTGACAAGAACAAGCCGATTCGATTTTGGTTAAGGACCGGATTCAGATCCGACCTGTCAGTGGGATACAAAATTTAAACTGTTCAGCCTGGCAGAGGTATGTTCTCTCCCGAGTGCCATTCCGTTTCCCTAAGTGTCACTCGAAGTGATTTTTCATTTAAGTGTTAACATGCTTTATATATCGTTGCAGTTCTTCAAAGCCAGCACTCCCCCAAGGCAATGGCACCCAACATATCGCGGTCCCGAGACAGTTATTTCATTAGTATTCATTCAGTTCGCCCTTCCATAGTGCGTATATGGGACAAAATGCGTTGCGCAGGGCTTTTCATGAGATCTTTAATTCCATTTGCTCTTGTTTCATTTATTTTATTTCACTTTATTTTACACACGACGTCTCCTTCACACGTGCATGCACGCCACATACCGAACGGTGATGTCAATTGAGCCTCATGAACATATGCCACGGTGGCCCCATTCAAACTGCGCGCTCGTCACCAATGGACGTTTCACCTCAGACCCTCACAGTACTCAGACCATCAACGCGATAGCCTTCATACAAACTACAATCACTTTCCTAAAAATCTCCACAATAACCTACATTCGACATCTTCACCACAAACGCTTCAATCACATTAACACAGTCGCAACCTCTTCACCACAAACACCATTGCGCTTCACCCTCCTCACCACAGCCGCGATGACGCAGCGCGACCACAGTCGGTACCCCGGACACCCACTGCTGTCCTTTGGAATGCCAGGGAATGGAGGACATTGAAGGTGCCTACGAGTCCGAACATATCGGCATATAGCTCGAAGCGCAAACATGCGCTGGGGCCCATTCAACATCGCCTGGGTAGCCCTGGCGCTCCGCTAAATACTGACCCTCGATTGAAGCCCAGCACACATTCATGACCGGAGAACACTCCCAAAACCCGACAACCCATATAAATCCTGGAGCTCTGTTGCGTGGCTGAGTTTGGGAGCAAATGAGGCCATTTTTGGCTCCAGAGTCTGGTGGGACTGTGCTACTTCTCAGGGTAGCATCTGCACACAAATGAGGGCTCTCAGATACACTTACAGGGCATTTTGATCCACTTTGTGGGTCTTCCTCCACCCAGGCTCTATAAAATAGTTACAGAGGTCACTGAGTCAGTCACTGACCTGTGAACCCCAAATTATGAAAAAGTGTGAGGATGTAAAATCTGTCCAGCGAGGTCGCGTAGTGACCGAGAATTGAGGGCGTGAAGCGGCCAAAAAATCTACGGGGGTCTGGGGGCATGCTCCCCCAGAAAATGTTTACTTTCTGGTGTGTCTTAGATGCAATTTCCTGCATTCCAGTGCCAAATTCATCCATATTATTTTCAGTCAGAAGATAGGTTTTTATGTCATGTTGTTACTGTTTAGTCCACTGTATGGACAAAAAGAAATGAACCAACAACATGAACAAACAAGACATATCAACAGATAAAATGCTATACAGGAATTGGAACACTCATCATCCTTATAATAAAGATGTATTATTTCAGCAAATTGATATTTGGCAATCAACTGGTAATTCACAACAACAAAACCCTGACAAAGGAACTAGCATGGCATACAATGATTCAATCTACTGTAAACACAAGAAACAATTAACGTCAGTGCCCTGTGGCTTCCATCCTTCATTTTAATCCCATGACTTCGTTACTGTATATACACAATAACATAAAGCATTATCATATTAACCAGATTGTATAATTAATGAGATGTGATATTTTTTTCAACAAAAGCTACAAGGTAATGGACAAGGAGTCACTAACAGGCAACACTTCAAAACATGAATGACTTGTAATAGTCAATAATGTTCAGTTTACTTGGAGTGGAGAGAGTTATATTCTTTTGTTGCACTTTGTGCCTTTTTCTGCACTTCTTTAGAAGGTTCCCATTTGTAGCATGGGGAACCAGCTTCTGGGCTGGCCATCTTCTTGGTCAGAAGAGAGGTGATAGTTCTGGCTAAGGAAAGACTACTCCTGAAATCAGTTTTGATTTTTCTAACCATGCTAAACACTCGCTCATCACCAGCATTTGAGTGGGGGATCACAAGAACAAGTTTAGCTATAGCAGAGAGTTGGCCAAATTTGGAGCTACCCCCAGCAAGCTTAACTACTGGAAAGATGGCCCCAAATCACCTCCATCTTGTGAAAAAAAACACTCCAACTTCATCCTTTACAAGTGCTTCATCCCATGTCTTCTGTGGGATATCCTCATTGTCCAAGAGTTGGTACTCCGTGAATTCGTCTTGCAACTCCACCACCTTGTGTGGAGTTTGAAAGGGCAGAAGATGTGCATTCCGCTTCACAAAAAAACAACACATCTTCAAATGTTGCCGTCCCTCTCTCATTGAAGTTGACAAACTTAAATTGTCTGAGAATGTCACGTTTGTCAAGCCATGGAAGCTTTTGAAGTGCTTCCGCTGCTGCCTTAGAATAGAAGGCTCTGACGTCCTTGAAAAACTTGTTGCAATCCTGTGGAGATATGTCCCCTTGTTCCTCGAGATATTCCAGTTTTTCTCTGGTAGACTCACCAACAAAGATAGCTTCATTTGATCGTTGATTTGTTTCCAGGCACAAAGTCAATGTCAGTGACGGCAGGTAGACCTTCCATTATCACGTCAACCTTCACAAACTTTGCAAGGAGCTTTTTCATGAAAGACTGCATCTGCGGGAAGATTGCAAAGATGCAAGGGTCTTCCCTTTGAAGAAACTTGTTGAAGTTTGTGAATATGGGCAGCACAGATTGATAGAGGAACAGGTACACCACTGTCGTAGGATCTTCAAAGTGCTTCTGTTGCCTCTTGAATCCAGGACGGCTTTCGTCTGAAGATTTAAAGTAACTCTTACTACCTTCAAATATCTGCAAATTACGACCAACTGCCTTTTCCTGACTCAGCCAGCTGGTGTTGACATGCTTTATAACCTGTATATATTCTGAGTCGCAGAATGTACAGAAGTCACTCAGAATTCCTTTCCTTTTTGTTGACTTATCAAACCAATAAAAGATATCGACACAGAAATCTTCCATGTCAAATTTAACTTTTGGAGAGAATCGGATGCTTTGCAGGCAAGGTTGTGTACTAAATGACAGGCACGTCCTACGAAATAACAAGATTCTACCAGTTTGATTACTCTGGTCTCGATTCTGTTCTTTCTACCGAAGTTTACACTTGTGTTGTCAACCCCAAACGCCGCACAGTTCTCCCAAGGAATGTCATGTTGAGCAATTTTCTCATTTATTTTGTCAAATACACCTGCAGCTGTTGCTGAGTTAACTCCTGAAGTTAGGCACATATCAAGGAGATGAAATTCAACCCTGCTTGTGTTGACATCATAAATTCCAACTGAAAGAGGATTCATCTTCTCGAGCCCAGTATTGTTGGAACCATCAACAGCAAGGGAGTATGGTTGGTCTTTCATATTTTCCACCAGATTCACTGAAAGAAAAGTTGAAACTAATCGATGTTGTCAAATCAATGTTCATGAGCAGAATTGTCAGCAAATAATCATGATATATGATACTAACTAGAGTAACCACATCCATCCATCAGGACCATACTCTGTGCAGAGCGTTGGTGCTGCTTAAGCAGTCTCTTTGGCTATTGGACACAATCCTGGACGGGTCGCCACTCCGACACAGTATACCAGCATGCTGGCACTCATTTTGCCAACCTCGGAAGGATGACAGGCCGAGTTAACCCCACCTGGTATTAATTCAACAGTTGAGCAGGATTTGAACTCAGGACCCTAGGATCCCAAGCCCGTCACCCTCACCATTAAGCCAGCACCAGGCAGTAACCACAGCATTATTGCTTATTAACTGAATGTGTTTAAGAAGAAAGCAGAACATTAGATATGTCACATAATTAAATGTTAAATACCTCGGAAGTGAGGGGAATTCGCCCCATTCAGCATACAGGTTGTCTTGGTTTTGGCCGGGGAATACTGCTTTGCAATTTCAGAATCTGGGAAGATATCGTGAAACAGTTGGCTGAGATGATCGACTGTTGCGAGCGGAAAGTTGTGCTGCGCGATGAGATTGGCAACCTTGACTTCAGCAAGTATAATCTGAAATCAACACATGAAATTAGATTATTCTGTTCATACACAAACAAGCAGATAATCTACAATAATTGCATGAACATAAGTGACAATTTGTTCAGCATCTTAACTTACCAAATTGTGTACTTTTAAAAACGAAAAAAAATACGCATAGGTGCAATATCTAAAATACACATTTCCCCATCTTATTCTGTGTACCTGTTATGGTTTTGGAATTGTGATAAATAATAACACACGATAATAATTTATACAGGCACTAACAATAAGTGTAAGTCCTTCGTTAACATTAAATTAACCACCATGAACATGTTAAAATGACAAGTGTCAAAAGTTATCGTTCAATAAAGATCAATACCATCACCAACCATTTGAAGATATCAATAATACTTTTTTGTTTAAAGTTATGAAACTGTTAAAAGTGAAAGAAGACTGTATAGATATATAGTGTGTTAAAGAAATAGTGTATAATATAGTGTATTATGTCTACGTACTACATAATAAACATTGGTTAATGCATTATATATATATATATTTTTTTTTTTATTTTTTTTTTTTTTGTATACCTTGGTCGAGGCTCGTATGAGAGCTAACACACAACTCACAGCAAGGAGGCATGAGACAAGAGGGGTGGGAGTGGAAGGGACAAAACATTGGGGAACAGACACAGGTGAACTGTGGAAGGGAGAGGGATGGGGATGGGACGGGGAACATGGCGAGGAGAAGATGGACATTACAGGGACTTTCAGGAAGGAAAGCAGGAGAATTGAAGGAAGTGGGCATGGGTGGATTATTGGGGGTAGAAAAGATCGAGGATTTGGATGGGGAAGATAAGAGGTGGTGGTGAACAGCTGTTTTGAAGGCCTGGAGGGAAGAATGGGAAAGAATAGAGTGAGGAAGTTTATTCCAAAGGCGGGAAAAAAGAGGAATGAAAGAGTGAAGATGAGCAGTGATTCGTGATTTTGGTAGTTTTACCAGAAGGGGGTTGTTGGCGGACCTTGAGCGCCCTGTGGAAATGTGGTTGGGACAAATCGCAGAGAGAGCATGGGGGCAAGGCTGGAGAGGAGTCGGTAGAAGACAGAAAGACCACCGACCAACCTGCGGTGATTGAGTGAGAGGCCCAAAGACTCAGCTTCATTGCGGGAGATGCCAATGATCTTAAAAGCCCTGGTTTCGACAGCGTGAAGTCGAGAAAGGTGGGAGGCAGGAGCACCAGCCCAGAGGGGAGAGCAGTACTCCATCAGGCTACGGACAAAAGCTTTGTAAGTAGTCAGGAGCTCAAGAGGGCCGAGGAAGGACTTTGCACGACGGAGGATTCCCAGTCGGCGACTGGCTTTTGAGGCAAGGTTGGAAATGTGACTTTCCCAGGAAAGGTCATGGCAGATAGTGAGACCCAGAAGCTTGAAAGAAAAGACTTCTTCCAGAGGATTGTTGAGAAAGTGGATGGGGGTTTTGTAAACGGTCCTTTCGAAGAGACATAGTGAGAGTGTGAGATTTGTGTGGATTGAAAGACATGTTCCACGTGTTGGACCAGTTTGTGATTTTATCCAGATCTGCAGTGAGCGAAGAAGCTGCTGCTTGCCGGTCTGAGGGATGACAGATGGTACGGCAGAGGGTGGAGTCATCGGCAAAGAGAAATAGAGGATTTTCCAGAGAGTCCGAGAGATCATTGATGAAAACCAGAAAAAGAACAGGGCCCAGAACGCTACCTTGAGGAACCACAGCCTGCACAGGAAGAGGGGATGAAAGAACTCCATTTAGGGCCACACGTTGACTGCGACAGGAGAGGAAGTCTGCGAGCCATGAGTGGAGATGGCCTTGAATACCATGGGAAGAGAGTTTGGTGAGTAGGGCAGGGTGCCAGACTGTGTCAAAAGCACGTGATATGTCCAGGGATACGGCTCGGATTTCCTGTCTGGCATTGAGGACCTCCATCCATTGATGGGAGAGCAGTAGCAGCATATCCAGGGGAGAGTGACCTGGTCTGAAACCAAATTGATGATTGGAAATCAAGCCATTGGAGAAGAGGAAGGATTTCATGTCTGAAGCAATGATGGATTCCATAACCTTGCTGATGATTGGGAGAAGGCTGATTGGTCTGTAGTTACAGGGATCTGTTTTTGCACCTTTTTTATGCAGGGCAGTGATGTTAGCAGATTTCCAAGCAGATGGCAGATGACCTTGGGAAAATGAGAGGGTGAATAGAACAGAGAGAGGGTGAGCAAGAGCAGAAGAGCAGGCTTTGAGGACACGTGGGCTGATGCCTCTGGACGGGTTGCAGAATCTGACTCGAGGTTTGAAAGCAAGCTCTCCACCTTGTCAGGAGAAAAGGATACAGAGTCCAGGGACAGTTGGGTGCGACTGGGTAAAGTGGGTAGAGATAGTGATGGGTTTGGGACACAAGATTTAGCTGCAAACACCGAGTTTAGACATTCAGCTTTATCACGTGTGGAATCAGCAGTGCGGCCATTTGAGGTAAGGGAGGGGATGGAGGGGAACATACACCAGAAACAGATTTGATTAAACGCCACCAGGATTTTGAGGAGGGAGAGAGGTCTGAGAGTTCAGACTTGAGATGAGAAAGATGTTGTTTTCTGGCTCTCCTGAGGGTAGATACACACTTGTTCCGAGCTTTGTGGAAAGAACTGAGATTGCTCTCAGTTGGGTTTGCTTTCCATGAGGCAAAGGCAAGTTGTTTCAGGACAACTGCCTCGCCACAAGCTTCAGTAAACCAAGGGCGGGAGGAAGGGTAAGACAACTGAACACGAGAGGGGATAAATCTGTGCATGAGGGAGAGCAAGTTTCTTTGAAAGAATTCCCAGGATGAGTTGATGTTTGAGAAAGTAGTGATAGGAGACCAGTCTGTAAGTTTGATGGCTGCTCGGAGACCCTGCCAGTCGGCTTGAGTGAAATGCCAGACTCGACGGCGGTGAGGTGGTTCTCTGATGACAGCCAGAGAGATGTCCACTTTAACAAGGACGTGGTCAGAAGAACCAATTGGAGCGAAGGAAGAGCAGCAGATATTGTCAGGGAAATTTGTCAAAATCAGATCCAGAAGAGATGGAGTACCATTGGTTGAGATCCGGGTCGGGAAGTTGACCGATTGAGTCAGTCCCAATGAGTCACAGAAAGCTTTTGCTGACGTCCCATGGCAGGTGAGAGAGGTACCCACACCTAGCCAACTGGCGTGATGACAATTGAAGTCGCCACATAAGAGGAAGAGAGAGAGTTTGGATGAGAAGATAGAAGATGGTCCATGTTTTCGGAGAGTGAGGTGTAGATGGAGTCATCACTGTTCGGTGGACGGTACAGTACACATATAAACATGAGGTGGGAGTGGAGGGGAAGCCGAAGCCAGAGGTATTCCTGGGGGTGGGGGGGAGGGGCAGGAGGGCAGGGAGAGTGAGGAATAGAGTCTTTGATGAAGAGAGCAACACCTCCACCAGGACGAGGCTCAGGTCTGTCATACCGTAAGAGGGAGTAACCAGGGAGAGATACTTGGGAGTCAGACACGTCTTGGGAGAGGAAAGTTTCTGTTAGGCAGATAATGTCTGGTTTGTCAGTGGCAACCTGCATGGAAAGATCTGAAAGGTTTGAGCGAAGGCCCCGGATATTTGAGGTCCACACTTTTAATGAAGAGGTAGAGGAGGAGGCTTTGGGTGCAGGAGGTGGAGGGGGCGGGGGAGGGGTAGGACGAGGGACGAGGGGGGAGGTAAGGGAGGGTTGCTGAAGGAGTGTGGGTATTGCAGAATAGCGAGGGGAGGGGGCCGAATGAGGAGGAGAAAAGGCTCTGTGGTGCTGGGAGAGAGGGGGGGACAAGAGACAAGGAAGATGGCAGTTGAGGATTTGAGGAGGTGGAGTGAAGAGATGGAGGTGAGAGGGCAGTGGAGGGAGGCAGGTTGGTGGATGAGAGGGGGGCAACTTAGAGAAGGAAGAGTGAGGGGGATGAAAGGTGGGAGAAAGGTGAGGGGGAATTTTTGAAAGAGGTGAGAGGGAGGCTTGGAGGAGAAGAGTGGGATGGTTGCTTTGAGTGGAGAGTGAGGGGTGAGGGGGGTGAGTTGGCACTGAAGTTGGAAAAAAGAATGGTTGATGGAAAGCTTAGCATCCATGGCAAACTGTGGTTTTTAAAAGTTTTAGGTCAGAGATGCGATTTAACACAATTCTTGATGGATGCAATGAAGGCGAATTCAGAGCATGGAGAGAAGAAGCGCTGTAATAGTTGGATTTTTTAGGCAAGGAATGAAGGAGAGGTCGAAATGAGAGCAGTCTGTTAAAATAGCAGAAGAGAAGTGCATTGTGAAACAGTAAAGAGTACCACATGTGTGAGAGAGGAAGATGAAGCATTATAAGATCGTTTTTGTTGTTAATATTAATGTATGAGAGAGTTCAACAGATTAGGTCATGGAAGTGTAAAAAAAAAGAAATCGAGGAAGACGAGGAGGAAGTTAAGAGGAAGAAGAAGTAGCAGAATCGGGAGAAGGTGAGCGTGTTGTTGTTATTGTTGGGTTTTTTTTTTTTTTTTTTTTTTTTTTTTTGAGATAAGAAAGAGATTAGTTGGGAGAATGGGGGATGTTTGGAAAGTGGGGAGGATGAAAATTGAAGGTAATGGGGAGGATAGAAATTGAAGGTAATGGGGAGAAAAAACAAACAAAAAAACAAAAAAAAACGATCGAACACCGAGTGGAACCGGTAGGCCTCAAACCTAGGACTAGGCCTCAAACACCAAGTAAGAACGTCGACAAAAATACTCACAAAATAGCACGATTTTTGAAACAAAACCGAACTAGGAACACACATTAACATGTAGGTGAGAAAATTAAACAGTTAAAACGGGACAAATAACAACCGGAACTTAACTTTGAGAATGTCAGCAGGGAGCCCCGAAGGAGACCTCTTGCCGCTCAAAACCGGAACCGGAACTCAAAATATATATATATATATATATATATATATTTAACTTGATATCAGTTTCCACCACCACAGCGAGGCAACAACATTCAACATACCAAACTTGTCATGCAAACTCTGTGAAATAACAAACGGTAAAATTATACAAGTACATTAAATGTAATGTGCGAAAAATACATTTTGTTCACTTGTAGAAAAAGTAAACTTTTTCTCAAACATTAGTGACTGGTATTATTATCAAACAGGTATTTAATAATAAAGAAATGATAAATCCTATTTCAGATCTTAATTGGTAAAAATTTTATCCAGATGGTTAAATTTTTAGCACTCTAGATTTCATCAATTTACCACACGATAATTATATTAAAAATAGAGTTAACTTACCTTGTCATTGACTTTCGTTTGAGCTGCAAACGCAGATAAAATGGATCCTGATGAAGATTTGATTTTTCTCCAATTTCGTATGAGATTGTCTTTGCATGTGCAGATCCACGTCTCAAAATCCCTGGTGATCGCAACAAAAACTACGGTGACAAATGGTGCATCGAAAGTGATGCTTGGAAGTCTTATCGGCTATGATACACGGATATGTTTTTGTCCAGGTAGAACTAAACTTCATGCCATATTTAGCGTCACCTTGGCACTTGGTCACTTTCCGTTTTTTTCGAAGTTGAAGGGCCATCTGAATCGTAGTCACTCTCAATGTCACTCGTTTTCTCACGTCTCTTCCAGAAGAATGAATTCCCAGTATTTTGCGGAAATTTCATGTGAAAAATGAACCCCCGGTTACAAGACATTTCATTGGATCAGGATGGTCGTCGGTAATTGACCGATCATACTCCGTCTCTCATATAGGAAGAGCGGAACTACGCGAAGAAATCAGATTTAAGTCGGTACTCAAGGTTATAACATCAGTTAAACCAGTCGCAATGCAATAACGTTATAAATATTTTTTGGTGCTGAGAATTAAAAAAAAAAAATGTGAGAATTTATGGCGAGAATGTGACTTTCAACATAAAGTCGTGAGTCTCATTGCAAAAACGTGAGTTGACAGGTGGGCAGTTGGAGATTGAAGCGGCTACACGTGCTCGCACCACTACTGACACCGGTGAGGTAGGAGTAATGGCGAACAAGCCAAAGCTCCCCACATTTGATGACAAACGCGATGAGCCGGATGCGTACCTTGAGAGATTCAGGCGTTTTGCTGCGAGTCAACATTGGAACAGAGAGGACTACTGGGCTGTTAGTCTCAGCCCCCTTTTGACCGACAAAGCACTCCAGGTGTTTACCAGGATGCCCTCGGAGAATGCTCATGACAATGATCGTTTGAAAGTGGTCTTGTTGAAGATGGATATCGCCGGAGGTTCAGAGAAATTAAACCTGACGAAGTTGAAACTGCATTTCAGTTTGAGATGGTGCTTTACACAATGGATTTTGATGGCAAAGTGCGAACATAGCTTTGAAGCATTAACCAAATTGTTGGTTCGTGAACAGTTCCTTAGTATGTGTGTTCTACGGAGATGGCTCTGTTCATACGTGAGAGAGTGCCTGAGAACACTGAAGCATTGACAACCTTGGGCTAAGCTGTATATTGAAGCACATGGTGGGTGCATTACAGGACGGTCAGTCAGGAAGAAGGACGTCATAATGAAACCAAGGTCAGAGAGATTGCTGCACAAAACTGACCTATCTCAGCCAACAAAGCCCCAATTCAGTAGAGCGAGAGGGAATGCTTCCACATAACAAGAAAGGCCACATGATGGCCGAATGTTGATTGGGGAAGACAGCTCAGATGAAGCGACAACAGAAGACAGCTGGTGCAGTACACGATTTACGGAGGAAAGATGTAATGTGCAGAGCAGAGCCGAAAGAGCTGCATCAGCTGTACAAAAGCATCCTGAAGAGATACGGGTGAACAAAGGAGGATTTCAGTCAACCCCGATGGTCTTCATTAGTTGTGAGAAAACCACCGCTGGCATCATCCACGGCAACATCACTGTGGATGAAGGCTACGTGGGTTCACAGAAAGTGACGGTACTCCGAGACTCAGGATGTACTAGTGCAGCTGTGAAGAAAGACTTTATGACGATAAGGCAGATGACTGACAAGGTCTACTCGTGCAAGCTGATCAATAGTACATTGCATCACTATCCAGTTGCAAAGATCCACATGGACACACCTTACTACATGAGAGAGGTGGAGGTCATGTGCATGGAGGACCACATTTGTGATCTTGTGATCGGTAATATACCAGGAGCACAAGAGGTCAAGGATCCATACCCAACTGGATTCCACAGCTGGCACAAGCAACAGTGACCAGTGCACATACCAAGCGCAACAAGGATGACATCAAACCAGTGAAGGTGTCACAATCTTACATTCCTAAAGTGACTGTGCAAGAGCTCGAGCAAGCTCAGAAGGAAGATGTCTCACTTCAAAGGTTGTGAAAGGAGGTGCAGGATAACAGAAATCATCAGACGCAAGACAAAAGAAAGTACAGGCTCGAAGTCCACAAAGGTGTCTTGTATCGTATCTGCACAACTGACACAACCGACGTGAAGGAAATCATCGTTCCGACCAAGTATCGGGAGGCCGTGATGAAATTGGCACATTAATTGATTGTTGGAGGTCATCTTGGAGCGAAGAAGACAACTGACAGAATAGCAAGCAACTTCCATTGGTCAGGAATAACTAGTGATGTCAGCAGATTCTGCAAGTCCTGCAACATCTGCCAGAGGACTATCTTCAACGGGAGGGTTTCCAAAATACACTACATAGCCAAAAGTACAGTATGTGGACACCTGCTCGTCCAACATCTCATTCCAAAATCGTGAGCATTAATATGGAGTTGGTCCCCCCCCCCCCTTCCTTTGGTGCTATAATAGCCTCCACTCTTCCGGAAAGGCTTTCCACGAGAGGTTGGAACATTGCTGTGGGGATTTGCTTCCATTCATCCACAAGCGCATTAGTGAGGTCTGGCACTGATGTTGAACGATTAGGTCAGGCCTGCAGTCGGTGTTCCAATTTATCCCAAAGGTGTTCGTTGGGTGTGAGGTCTGGGCTCTGTCCAGGCCAGTTAAGTTCTTCCACATAGATCTCGCCAAACCATTTCTGCATGGACCTCACTTTGTGCATAGGGGCATCGTCATGCTGAAACAGGAAAGGGCCTTCCCCAAACTGGTACCACAAAGTTGGAAGCACAGAATCATCTTGAATGTAATTGTATGCTGCAGCATTAAGATTTCCCATCACTGGAACAAAAGGGCCGAGCCCGAACCAGGAAAAACATCCCAGACCATTGTTCCTCCTCCACCAAACTTTACAGTTGGCACTATGCATTCTGGCAGGTAGCGTTCTCCTGGCATTTGCCAAACCCAGATTCGTCCATCAGACTGCCAGATGGTGAAGCGTGATTCATCACTCCAGAGAACGTGTTTCCACTGCTCCAGAGTCCAATGACGGAGAGCTTTGCACGACTGCAGCTGATGCTTGGCATTGCGCATGGTGAGCTTAGGCTTGTGTGCGGCTGCTCAGCCATGAAAATCCATTTCATGAAGCTCTCGACGAACAGTGCTTGTGCTGACGTTGCTTCCGGAGTCAGTTTGGAACTCGATAGTGAGTGTTGCAACCGACGACAGACGATTTTTACAAGCTACGCGCTTGATAATGATAGTTAGATACATTATCTGTCCAGAATTGCCCTGCTCGTAGTTGGCCCACTGTTCAAGACCCTTGCTCGCTTTAATCCTGTCTGCCTGTGGAGTTTGTTGTTTCTGACCAGGGCAATAAGAAGCGCTCTCTGGATTTTCTCCCGTGTCTCGATAAATCTGTAAAATCCTTCACATTACTCTAGCCGGCCCAACCGAGGTTAGATGTGGGTCATTATGACCCGATGCCCCTCCATTCCTGTCCAGTTTATTTGTGAGAAGGTTCATGCATACTGTCCTGCACGCTGTGCACCCTGGTCCCCTCCTCGGCCCCCGAGAAACTTCCCCCACCTTCTCCTGGGTTCTGTGAGCTTGTGGCCTACCATTTCGTGGCTGAGCTGCTGTTGCTCCCAAACATGTCCATTTCACAATAACAGCACTTACAGTTGACCGGGGCAGCTCTCGCAGGACAGAAATTTGACAAACTGACTTGTTGTGAAGGTGGCATCCCATGACAGTGCCACGTTAAAAGTCACTGAGCTCTTCAGTGCAGCTCATTCTCCTGCCAATGTTCGTCTATGAAGATTGCATGGCTGTGTGCTTGATTTTATACACCTGTCAGCAATGGGTGTGGCTGAAATATCCAAATCCACTAATTAGAAGGGGTGTCCGCATACTTTTGGCCATGTGGTGTACCATTTGGATCCATGCCATTGATAGAGCAGTAGAGGATAAATGGGGTTTCTGAGGCAGCCATTCAAATGAATGGGGGAAAAGGGAAAAACTTTCTGACTCAAGCCCCAAATCGGACACCGATTTCCTCCCCCTCCCATACAAGCAAATATAAAATTGAGACTGACTCAAGCCCCAAAAGCCTAAAATAGGAGACTGATTTCCTCCCCCTCCGACACAAGCAA
>NC_140961.1:44285563-44288063 GCF_056783735.1 Eptatretus burgeri
ATCGAAGGTCGTCCAGCGAGTCACCACAAGGGTGGCAGGTAACCTGCACGGTCTTGCGGAGCTCTTTCAGTCTTCACAGCTCCGCGGAACATTAAAGGCCTACGGGTCCTGTTCTACCCTTTCCTTTCCTGGAAGTTGTGGTGCCTTGTCCTCCAAGTAGAACTGATAAGTGCATGTATGTAATAGACAGACAACGGCTGTTGGGTTTTCTTGCTCGTGTCTTGTCCCTACCCCCATTCATTGCCTTGCTTGTTAAAATAAATGTCATTGTTTGAATGTTTACCTGCTCGTTGCGTCCCTTCCTCCATTGAGCTGTCGTAATTGCGTTTGGAATATTAGCGGGCTTTTTATAGCCGATAAGATAATCGGGTCCGACGGGGCATGGCGATAATAAACCGCTCGGCAATCGCAAACGGCGCGAGCTGCTTAAAGCGGCTCATGTCCGTACGGGTCCCGTCGAGGTATAAATCCCCGGCATTTTTGTCTGCGCGAATACTTAGGTAAATCGACAATTCAGCGATCAACCCTGTCGCGCGTGGACAGAATAGTTGGCTGATTTATGGTGTAGTGAAAAACACACCCGTAGCTGGATTTCGGCGTTGATCCGGAAAGCTACGACTGGATTGCTACGTTTGGTGGGCTTGCTCGGCCGCAATTAGCTAAAAGCGGTCGCCCGCACGCCGGAGTGACGAGATCCACAACAATATATATATATATATATATATATATATATATATATATATATATATATATATATATATATATATATATATATATATATATATATATATATATATATATATATATATATATATATTTTTTTTTTTTTTGTGTGTATACATATGTATATCTACACATTTACATATATACATGTTGTTGTTCATCTTTCGGCTGCTCCCGTTAGGGGTCGCCACAGCGGATCATCCGTTATGATCCGCATACTGATTTGGCACAGGTTTTACGCCAGATGCCCTTCCTGACGCAACCCTGGTCACCTATTACGACACAGGGATAAGGATTGGGTTTTGTCATGATTCCGGGCTGCCCTATGTGCTGTATCACGTGATTGGGTTTTCGTATATCATGACTCGCCCGCTAGGGGTGGCAGGAATCTACATCAGGACGTGCAATAAAGCGGAGTTGATGCGAACACTCTTGCTTCTCGTGTTCCACTGCACCTCGTACACCATAGTTGGCTGACTAGGATGGTTGAAAACGGACATGTGCCCGTTTTCGTCGGAGACGACTTCAAATTGTTTTCGGAGCAATTGGGATGCTATTTCCACGCAAATGATGTGGTTGACGAGAGCAAACAGAAGTCGATCTTGCTCGCTTCGCTTTCGGCGGAGCATTATCGACTACTGAGTGATTTGGTGGCGCCGGACAAGCCCCGTGATGATGGGCTGTCGTTTCGGGACGTGGTGGAGAAGATGAAAGCACACATGGCGCCTGAGAAGTCATTACAGCTCGCTCGATACCAGTTCAATCGCCTCTCGAAAGGTGCAGAGGAGCGCGTCGCTGATTTCGTGGCGCGAGTGAAGCATTCTTCCGTGGCATGCAAGTTCACGGTGGAGGAGCGTCCAGCTCGGCTCAGAGATCGTTTTATTGCTGGTTTACAAGATGTGAAGATGGTTTCGGCGGTTCTACGGCTGAAGGGTGAAGCCATTACATTCGACTCGGCGGTCAGCACGGCTACAGCGGTCGAGCAGACTCGCGGGGATGTTCGGGCCATCACCGGCCAACGCAGGGTCGCGAGCACCCCGGGACGCGCGCACGACCTTCGGTGCGGGTCGGATGTCACCGCGCGGCCGCACGTGTGGCGAGGTGACCCCGCAGACGTGTTTGGGATGCGGAGGTCGACACCTGTGCCGTGCGTGCCCGTATAAAGGCACCGTGTGTTTAAATTGTCACAAGGTGGGTCATCTGAAGCGTGTGTACCGTGGGGCGCCGGTCACCGTTAAGGTCATGGACGGCGATGTGCGAGGCGACCTGGGGCCGAACCGGCGGCCGTTGTTGAGCCTGTTTTCAATTGGCCCGGCGGCGGTGCGCCCGATGACGGTGGAAATCGAAGTGAACAAAACGCCGATCACATTTCAGGTCGATACGGGAGCGGCTGTGTCGATCATCGGCAAACAGACCATGCGTAGACTCAACGGCCTGAAACTTATCAGGTCAAACCTCACGCTGTTTACGTACACCCGCGAGAAGATAACTCCAGTCGGGATGACAGACGTGTCTGTGCGGTACCAAGGCCAGGTCGCCACGCTTCCGTTGTACGTCGTGCGGGGGAGGGGACCGTCTCTCCTCGGCCGAGATTGGCTGTCCTGCATCAGGCTAGACTGGGCCGCAGTTCACCTTGTGCAACCCGTGCCGAGCCGGTGGGAGGATCAGTTGGAGAAGATTCTTCAAAGACATCAAGGTTTGTTTTGCGACGACCTTGGGAAACTCAAGGGTGTGGAGGCAAAGCTCTTCCTGAAGGAGGGGGTGGTTCCTCGTTTTT
>NC_140961.1:44293063-44298063 GCF_056783735.1 Eptatretus burgeri
CATATAGCGATATTACTCCAACGCACCTGGAGGCGGGGCCAAATCGCCCCACGCTCGCCGATAGGACGGAACAGAAGTGGGCGTGAGTCGTTTTTGATCCGTTTTCTTCGGAAAGGCCGGCGCTTTTGCACCCCTGCTCGGTGCGCGCCCTGCACGAGTCCAGTATCGGTGCCCACAAGCGGCGTGGGAATGACGGTGATGCGATGGTTGCGAGGGCGAGTTGTGACGGTAAAGGTCGTGGCTGTTGTTGTGAAGCGGCGTTGCGGTTGGTGGTTGTTGTGTGATGGCTGTTGAGACGTGGTTGGTGGTGGTAGTAATGGCGGCTGGTCCAAAATAAAGATAGTAAAAGAAAAACGGCTATCTAGAAGGGTCGCAGCCCGCATGAATGACATTTATTCCCTCTAAACAACGGGTTTGGGCCTAACTACACATATACTTACTGAGATATCTCACCTAAGGGACCTGAATGGTGGTTTGCGAATTTCGTCAACCACAACACTACCCCCTCCCCTTTTTACAGACTCGTCCAGAGTCGTCAAATTTTCATGTGCCATCATGTGTAGTTTTCCCCTAGTACACTTTACCTACGGATCCCTGAGTGCGACATTCATGGTATTCGTGTCCCCAAAATAAATAACCTGAGGGCTGAGTAACTACCTAAACAAACCCACTCACACGGACGACTTAAATAAAATTGCCGGCGCAAAGACAGACATGCCGGGGGCGCACTCATATTTACAGTACATCTTAACCTTAACTTACAAATTTTACACTAAACCATGGCCCAGGATCAATGAGCTCTGCAAAAAGAAAGCAGTAAGCAGGGAGCCAGGCTGCTCGCATGCAGTCTCTGGCTCGAACAATGCAGGTGATGGGGAACGTGGCCGGCTGCTCACTCGCAGTCCAAGGCCTTCCCTTTTTAACTGAACGCAGTGAACCACAACAGTGCATGGGCTGCACAAACGGAGTCTCCGTGCCAGCTCAAGTGGCACACGCAATGAGCACAACAAATGGATGGATGGATGAATGGATGCACGCAAGCACGGTGCACGGGCCGCCACTGCAGACCCGTGTTGTAGCTGCCAACAGGGCAGTTCTTGCTGCTTGCAAACTGTTGCTTTCTGATCCTGGCGCACATGGCAATGAACAGGGGGGGGCAAAGCAAAAATTGAACGGGGCTGGTGAACAGGGGCAGTGGGCATGGCATGGCAAAGGTAGCAGGCATACACAGCCCGCAGAAGAAGGCCGCTGCAGGCAAACACAACCGGCAGATGAACTGGCCGGCACAGGCCTTCAAGCACAGCAGCTGCAGACAATCCGACCGGCACAGGCCTTGCAGCACAACAACAGCTGCCGATGAAGTGGGCCGGCCTTTGCCTTGCAGCAACGCAGCCACCAGATGAAGCTGGCCAGCCTTTGCAGTTCAGTGGAGGTTGGTGGAGGGAGTGCAGTGGTGCTGGCCACTCGGAAGGCGGGCTCGGACCTACCCTACGGTCTCCCTCCCAACCTATCGCCTTTGTCTGTAACTGTCCATACCCACTCCCTTAATTTGTCAAACCCCAATTTAGCCCCAACTTATTTATTTTTATTTTTACTTCCCCACTATAAATCGTCCCCTAACCCCCTTTATCGGCCTTGTTCGGCTAACCTATCCTGTCACCTAGCCTACTCCCAACCCCTACGTTCCCTTCCCGGAGGGGAACAAGGGAGAGCTAGCGTCCTGTGTCGAGGCCCAATTCAAGCCTCAGAATGGCCTCCCCAGACTTCAGCGATCTATAACACAAAGTGGGTCCAGCGGCCCACAACGAGAGCGAGGGGATGGATGGTGCGGAGGGGTACACTTCCTATTCTACCCTATCCATTTAACTGTTAAACTACCCCGGGGCTTTCAACAAGCGCCTCGCGCTTAAGCTATTGGTTCTAACAACCCAGATTCCCGTCGCCTGTGTTGGTGTCCTCACAATTTCGGGCCTCGCCCCCCAATTTTCTCTCCGTGCCCTCACACGGTCTCATGGCTGGGACACGTGGCTCCCTTTGGCAGGCACGACCCTCTGCCGATTCTCCGACGATGGCACCCCCGGGCACTACACTGCCTCCGAGCCTACCAGCTCCCTAACACCGGGGAGTGCCCCCCATGGCACCTCCCCTGAAACGCACACGTGGCAGGCTGGCTTCTCAGGCCCCTTTCCGAGGGTCACCCGTGCCCACAACACTGCCCATGCGGCTAATGGTGCCCCGGGCCCCCGCACCAAGCAGGCGCACCCGTGCCCACTACGCTATCCCGGCCCCCCATGGGCCCTTGGCCTACCACGGCCGACTAGCCTGGTGCCCGGGGTACCCACTCAGCGATACTCACCTTTCGCAGCCACGCTCCCAGCCCGTCAACAGGGCTCCTGCACCCCTCCAAACGGGTTTCGAGCCTACACTCCCACCAACAGCAAAACGACCTCCATTTTTGTAAATTTGACTAACCCCCTAACTCACTCTACACTGACCCCGGGGTCCCTTGGGCGGGAGTCACTCCTCCCCCCAATCACTCATTGCACCATGCATTCCCCATTCGCTCCACTCACACAGACCCGCTGGCCTCACTCACTCATCATGTACTCACCTCACAACTCTTCAACACACACACCGCTGAACTCTGCCATCCTTCTAACTACCTCCCCGAACTAACTCGTGCTCCCACGTCGTCCCTTAAACTACAGCACGTTCCTTTTAACACTACGTAGCTAAGCTACGTCCACTCTACACATCCAAAGGCTGTCACTGTCTCCAAATCTCTAAAATAACTTTTATTTCCCAACCTAAATCTGGCTACAATCCCTCTAACTAATCCATTCCACGGGCCCCATGAGGACTTACCCCTGCCCCATGGAGCCGGTCTGGCTATGCTCACCCTTCCCCCTAACTAGTTTCCATCCTGTGCCCTGGTAAGGGGGTCTTCCACCCCTTGCCCAGGAATCCTGTGCACCCGAAAGTGAGGCTTACTGTTTTTTTTTGTTTTTTTGTTTTTTTTCCATGCGCATCACCAGCGCGGCAACTCACAGCTCGCGCACTTTGCACCTGCCCGTGACGTCATGCAGCTGCACGTGTACCTCGTCCCTCCTTGGACGGTACCATCTGGCAGGGATACCCCTCCTGCCGGATTCCAACCCCGCGTGCAGCCATGACGTCACCGTGCGCATAAAAAAAAAACACAAGCCCCACGTCTCGAGGGGTTCCCCACGCGAACACATGTGCTTTGCCCGTTGGAGCTTAACACACACGATCGCGTGGAGAACCCGTCCGGTCCAAATCCATAATCCTGCCTAAACTTTGTCCGTCCGCGGGATCGGCAAATCCACCGCGTGCGTTTCCGGACCAGGACTTCACTCTCGCAAGCGAGCACGTGGGGGCCTCATGCGTTGCACAGCACGGACCTCGTGCTCACTGCTGGGTGAACCCGGCACGGTCCCCGAAACAACTACAGCCGCTACTCGGCTTTCTTTCCTCACATGACGCCGTCGTCGCCATTCGACACACGCACTCCCGCGTGTTACGACGCTAACACACCTCACCATTAAACTCACACCGGGAGACGCGGCTGCATGTTCACACATGCTAACCGACATCTCCCTTACATACCGCTCTCTCACACACACGGTCTCCCTTGCACTCGGCCGTTCACTCACGCATGCCATCTCCCTCGCACACGCGGCCCCACTCACTCGCGACCTTCCACTCACTCGTGCCATTTCCCTCACACAAACCATACCACTTACACACGCGGGGGCACTCACCCGCGGTGCCTCATCCACACACCGTGCCTCACTCACACACGCGGGGGCACTCACCCGCGGTGCCTCATCCACTTGCGGTGCCCCTTTTACACACGGCGTGCTGGGAAGCACGTACTCCGGCACAATCACCACCACACCACTCACACACGGGGACGCACTCACACCTTGCACCACACACACCGGGACAACCACACTGGGGATTCGTGTCCCCACAAGAGTCTCCGGGGCCTCTATACCCCCCAAGCTCTCCGTGCACCTGTCCACAGCACTCCTCCCCTCGACCTCGCAAAGCACGACCGAATCCACATGGTCGTGACTCGCCTCAAGGGGGCATACTCCCTCCCCTCGTTCCTGGAGGAGGCTATCCCGCTGCTCGCACCGGGTCCCTACACGCTCCGCGAGCTCAACCTCATCGTCCTCCACTACCTCTGTGTGTGTGTGTGTGCGTCTCCAACCCCGTCATTATCATGCCTCTCTCCTCTATTTTTTCTGTCTCCCGTGTCTCTATACATCTATAAGTTTCTGTTGTCCCCTCCTGTCTATTAGTCTCCGCTTCTTTCTGGCGTCTTTCCCTTATCTTTATGTAGGTCAACCTTGCTTTCTCTTTAAGTCGCTCCCGTCCTTCCCTGTTTTTCACTCCTTGCTCTTTCACGATCTCCGCGTACCTCATCCTTGCTTTCCGTGTTAATTGTTCTTTTCTCTCCCTCCCAATTACTTTCACCTCGTCTCTTGTCTCCCGAATTATTTTTTCCTTACCCGCCTCCACCGCGGGCCCGACAGCCGTTGCACTCCCTCCCAGCTCATTCGCTCCCACACGTGGAGTCGCCATTTTGAGCTCCTGGCCACTGCCTTCATGCCCGCCTGCAGGCTTTGGCCCATGTTCTGAGTCTCACCCCGCAGCTCTTTCATTTCGAGTGCGTTTGTTTCCATTTTCGTTTTCATTTCGTTCATTTGCTTGTTCATGCCTTTTATTTCGTTTTTCATTTCATTTGTGTTTGTATCCATCCTCGCTGTCATTGCCGCCAGCATGGCGAATAGCTGGGCCATGTCGGGTGCGCTTGGGTGAGCCAATTCGGCCAGGATCGGGAGGTTTTGGCGGAGGGGGGGTGGGGAGGTGTCATACACCGCGGCCGCTGCCGCACCTATTTCGGGCTCTGGGCTCAGTTGGGGGAGTTCATGTTCCTGCACAACCATTTCCTGCACGGGGTTTTCATCCTG
>NC_140961.1:44303063-44325563 GCF_056783735.1 Eptatretus burgeri
TGCATGCAGTTTTGTGCTCTGCCTGGAACACAGGCATCATCCCAACTGACTGGAAGAGGGGCCTTGTTGTCCCTCTCTGGAAAGGGAAGGGTGATCGCCAAGACTGCAACAACTACCGAGGGGTGACGCTGCTCTCAGTGCCGGGCAAGGTCTTTGCTCGGATAATTCTTGATAGGGTTCGCCACCATCTGCTTGAGCACCAGCGTCCAGAGCAGTCAGGCTTTACACCAAAGAGGTCAACGATTGACCGTATCCTTGCACTTCGTGTCCTCACCGAACGCAGACGAGAGTTTCGGCAGGGGCTGCTTGCAGCCTATGTTGATCTCTGTAAAGCGTTCGATTCAGTGAATCGGGATGTCCTCTGGAGGATTCTTGGTCTTCGTGGGGTGCCACCAAAACTGATCGATCTGATGTCTGAACTCTACTCTGGTACTGAGTGCTGTGAAGTGTGGTGGTACCACCTCTGACTTATTTCCAGTTGTTACTGGAGTTCGTCAGGGATGTGTACTTGCCCCCACACTTTTCAGCACTTGTATGGACTGGAATTTAGGGAGGATGTCGGAGAGATCAAGTTGCGGTGCATCGTTTGGGAATGTCAAGATCTCGGACCTTGATTTTGCAGATGATGCAGTCATCTTTGCGGAGACTTTAGACATCCTTTTGGGGGCCCTCGAGGTGCTGAATGAGGAGTCGGAGCCGCTGGGATTACGGGTTTCTTGGGTCAAAACTAAGATCCAGGCTTTCGGTGACATATTGGATGCTGCTGTCCTGTCTGTGTCTGTTTGTGGTGAGGATGTTGAGGTCCTGGAGAGATTCACTTACCTTGGCAGTGATATTCATGTCTCTGCTGGCTGCGAGTCAGAGGTCAATAGACGTCTGGGTCGGGCCTGGGGAGTCATGGATTCACTGGATCATGGGGTGTGGCGCTGCCGGTACCTGTGCGGGAGGACGAAAGTCCGAGTCTTCAGGTCCTTGGTACTTCCAGTCTTGCTCTATGGGTGCGAGACTTGGACTCTGACCAAGGATCTGAGACGGAGACTTAATTCCTTTGGTACCAGGTCTCTTCGGAGAATCCTTGGCTATCGCTGGTCGGATTTTGTATCCAACGAGCGGTTGCTGAGAGAGACTCGGATGAGATTTGTTACCTGCATAGTCCGTGAGCGTCAGTTGCGGCTGTATGGACATGTGGCTCGTTTTCCTGACGCTAATCCTGCTTACCAGATTCTCTCAGCGAGGGAGTCTCATGAGTGGAGGAGGCCAGTGGGCCGACCACGTTCCTCATGGTTGCAGCAGGTTGACCGTTATCTCAAGGAGATGGGGATGGGCCTGGCATCTGCCTGGGGGATGGCCAGACGGAGGCCCCAGGAGTACCGGCGGAAAGTGGACGCAGCGACGCGCTGTTCTGGCACATGCTCCCATACCTGACCTGACCTCGCCCACCGGAACGGACAATTCAGTCGTGATCCTCCTGGAACTACCGCCAGGAGCCAGTCACGGGTGGGGGTCTAACCTCACCACAACTCAGTCCGCATTCAACCCGCGCGAAGTAAGGTGACTCGCCGAATGTCGATATACCTAAGTGCCCACGTGGGTAGCGTACCGAGGAGTTGTGCCATGCCGCAGTTCGGCTCCGGACACGAACCGCTTAAGCGGCTCGTTCCGTGCTAAGGGGATAACCGAGCGGAGTTATCGCCGACCTTGACGGTTCAGATTACTTACTGGGTGTCTAAACCCAATACCAATCCCTTCCGTGATGCAAGATGGAACTTTCAAACGGGAAAAAGACGACGAACGGGATACATTTCACACAAGGACATTTATTATACAACACGTAAGCAGGCAAATAGGAACAACAGGCAAGCACGTATACTGGCAAATAGAAACAAAAGCAGGCAAACAAAAGCAAGGGAAAGCACTACGACCGAATATAATTTATAAATGTACAGTCACTTCAGCAGTTTTACTTGACAGGACAACGCCACGACAACATTCATTCAAAAACCCACATGAAACACAAGAAAAGACCTCCTCACAGACAAGGGGGTCAGGCTGGACCACTTGGGTCTTTATGACACGGGACCTGGGAGACCGAACGGGTCCCGCGAGACCGTAGCAGGTTACCTGCACCCTCGAGGTGCGACAGTCGGCGAGCCCTCTCCGGCACTCTCCTCTCGTGCGCGCCTCGACCCTGGACCACCGCTCGCAACCCTCACGACTTGGCGCCCAGAAGGAGAAGACGACCTCGACGATCCAGAGAGAGAACCCGAGTTCGGCCTCGACCACCAAGAGATGAGGAAGCGCGAACCTCCAACGACCACCAAGAGAAGAGGAAGCTAAAATGACGAGAGCGAGTCCGAGTTCGACCTCGACCACCAGAAGAGAGCGGATGACGTCGACGAAGAAGAAGCAGAGAGCGTCAACGAAGAGGAAGCAGAGCAATCCAGCACGAAGAAGAAGAGAGCGAGCCCCGCGTGCGGTCCGCCTTATATAGCGCGGGGCTCCGCCCCTTCGCTCCACCCCCTTTTCGGCTCCGCTTCCCTTTGAGCCCTTTCGAGAAGCTCCTCGAAAAGGGGCGGTCCCCCTACCGACCGCCTCACGCCCTGTGTCCACCAATCGCGAGCGAGCTCTTCGCTCTTCGTTTAGTTTAAAAACTAAACAGTCAGTCCTTCGGAGGGGAGAGGGGGGGAAGTTGGGGGAGTGAGGAAAGGGTGAGGGGGGTGGGGATGGGAGGGAGGGGAGGGGGAGAGGATATGGTTGGATTCTGGCCGATGTGATGCCCAGTTTAGCATCCTCCGAGAGACGGCACACACATCGATGATTCACCCTGCCTGTGAAACACTGGGATGACAGTTTATAGCTGGGTTGAGATTCGAACCCAGCTTAGACGGCTTAGAGTGACCTTGCGTGCTTCTCGGCTTTCCTGCCGTGATGTGGCGATTCATGACTTAATTCCAACTGAAAACATTTTTTACTCGTTGTGATCATATAATTTATTTTGCCTTCCTATCTCCGCTATCAAACCACGATATCGCCTTTGATTAATGCTTTAAGAATGCGTGCCAAGTGGCTTCACCAAATAATCCACAAAACGGTTGAAGAAACTTTTCAAAACAAAATGATTAATTTTCATTTGTATTTTTCTATGCCGAAGTGATGGGTCATATAATGGAAGAACGCACAAAAATGGGAAATGTCATCTCTACTAATAATAAGTGTGTGTGTGTGTGTGTGTGTGTGTGTGTGTGTGTGTGTGTGTGTGTGTGTGTGTGTGTGTGTGTGTGTGTGTGTGTGTGTGTGTGTGTGTGTGTGTGTGTGTGTGTGTGTGTCTTCTCAATAACTCCAAAACTATAAAACCTAGCAGCCTGAAACTTTGCATGCCAACAAAGAAAACTCCAAGGAAGTGCAAGAGTGAAAATGGGATGTTTAGGTTAATTAAAACACCCCTTATGAAGATAATTGACGGCCTTATTTAATTATATCTTTCATCAGGCGATCCTCGACAACCTTGCTGTCTGGGGTCTTAAGGCGTTTCCTTGGTAACCTCGCTGTGGTCTGAAGCCGCCATCTTTTTCGGCCTGCTCAACCATGCTATGACTTGGGAACAGGACACAACGATTTCTTAACGATAAAGTTTTTTTGTTTTTTTCACTTTCCTCACTGTTGTGTATAAGCACAGACAGCCCACCGGAAGGATCTTTTGCTCATCTGCTTTAATCACGTCTCGTGCTCCACACTCAACATCCCGCTGACGTCACTCTCAGTTCCGCCTCGTCAGTTCCAGCTCATCATGCATTCATTCATATTCATGTAACTCCCAATACCACACTCACTCGTATTATCGAATGCTTGTTCATCATAGCTACGAATCGCTGGGTATATTGCAATGCTTATAAACGCCTGGAGACGCCAGCATTTGTGGCTTCATTTCACTTGTGCATTTGAATAACCAAGAGAATCTCTTAAACTAAGGATTATTATAAAATGTGAGCTCCAGATTTGAAAGTATCAGCAGTTTCGACTCCTAAGAAAAAGTGTTGATTTGTTCAATTCGGACATTGCATGGGCGTTTCCTGGTGCACAGTTGGATCGATGGCAATTGCTAATCACTTGCCAAGCCAGGTGTTCCGTTGGAGTGTTTGCTTGAGTACTTGAGCTATTTACCGAGCTGTACAGTGCAGTTCCTATTCCGATTGGGATGTACAGTCAACAGTTACTGCAGGTACGTATACAGCACACACGGACGTGATACATATGGGTAGATTTGGATCTCTACGGACTCTCTGCGGGTGTGTGGACATGCCATGCCTGTTACGGGTGCCGTAGTGGCAAAGTTTCATCCCATATCTTATGGAGGTTCTTTCAGGTTTTCCTTTGTCTTCACACCTGTTTCCAAAGCATTTGTTGAGCAGATTTGCTTTACAAAGGTTAAATGGTTTCTCTTTTTGAGTAACAAAGCAAAATATATTTGATAATGCCCGATTTCTGAGCCGTTTGCTGTGTCAATGTGTTTTCTAAATTACGAGCCAACTTTTTTCCACCTGTCATACAGAGTTGTTTATAAAGATTGATGTTTGTGAACATCTACTTGAAACGTCTATACCAATGTAACGTATTTTTCGGTGAAAGCTACTCAAGGTTTTTGGGTTGTATACAGTACGCACTGCAGTCGGTAATCACACTGAGTCCAACCTGCCGATTCCCGAAAAATTGCCGATATCGGCCGTGCATGCGTGCTTGCGTGTGTACACACATATGCGGGTTTCAGAATATGGAATGGAGTCCTCCAAGGGTGGGCTAAAAGCATCCACCTTCATTTCAGTGAGGGGTCACGATTCATGGATCAAGCTGTGAAGTTTTCTGTTCTCAAAGTTTTGTGCTGAGGGTTCTCTTCAGGATCCTCGCTCAACCCTGGACAGCTTCCAACTGTAGTTTGTTTGTAATAATATTCCCAGGGATAAATTAGCTCACCTGTAAAGTAGTTCCGGGGAGCTTATGGCATGGCACATTATCCGTCCGTCCACAAATACTTGTAACTTCTCAGAAACTACACATACGATTTTAATGAAATTTGACCACAACCTTCATCACCCATGATGGCATAAAAATACGGGGTCTTAAGGGGCCTACAGAGGGAGTTTATGGGGGTGGGGGGGGGAGTGGGTTTCCTCCCCAAAGAGGTATTTGCTTTCTTCTCAAATAATACATACAATTCCGATGAAACGTCATGACAACCTTCATTACCCATGGCGTACCAAAGTTTGTTCATGACATTAGATTATTAGAAAAATCTGCTCAAAGGGGATTTAAGGGGGTCTGCCCACCAAAATATGTATTTGCTTTCTTCTCCAAAACTACACATAAAAATTCTGATGAAACTTGACCACCAACTTCACCATCCATGATGTACTAAAGTTTGTTCACGACATTAAAAAAAAATTGGGGTCTAGTGGGGTCTATGGGAAGAGGGGTGTTGCCCTCCAGAATACGCATTTGCTTTCTTCTCAGAAACTACAAGCAATTCAGATGAAACTTGACCACCAACTTCACCACCCATGATGTACCAACATTTGTTCATGAAATAAAAAAATTGGGGTCTAAGGAGTTCTATGGGGGTGGAGGGGGGGTTGCTCCCCAAAATATGTATTTGATTTCTTTTCTGAAGCCACACACACAATTTCGAAGAAACTTGACCACAACCTTTATCACCCATGATGTACCAAGGTTTGTTCATGGCATTAAAAAATCATCCATTGGTATTGTTGCGAATTCGCGCCCGCCGGCGTGCGAGCGGCCACGGAACTCGAATCGCGGCACGTCGCCCACCGGACGGACAATTCCGTCGTGACCCTCTCGGACTAACGCCGGGAACTAGTCACGGGTGGGCCTTTCGGCCTCACCACGATCGTGCCAACCGGCCCCCCGCGTGGGATAGGGTTGCTCGCCAAATTCTACCTACCTAAGTACCCACACGGAGGGTAGACCGGGCGATCGCACCTCGCCGTAGGTCGACCCCGGACACGGGCCACTGAAGCGACCCGTTCCGTACTATTGGGATAACCGAACGGTGTTATATCGTCAACCTCGACGGTTCCGATTAATTATCGGGCGTATTTAGCCCACTACCAACCCTTTACGTGAAGTAAGATGGAGATTCAATTAAAGAAAAGACGAAGCGAAACGGGAAAAACAGTTCAACATAAGGCACATTTATTCCGCGGCAAACGGAAAGCACACATATAAAATTACAACAATTATGCACCAAAAGCAAATGTAAAAGAAACACAACAATTATGCACCAAAAGCAATTACAACAAAAGAAACACAATGCAGATCTACTACCGACTACACGAGCACACGGCAACACTTACACAGTTTTACTTTACAGACGGCGCCGACAACACATATACTCAAAAGCAAAAGAAAAAGGGGCCACCCTCTACGACAAGGGGGCAGACGGGCCTGGGGCCGAGACCGCGTGGAGCCTACCCGTCTTGTGATGAGCCGCAAAATGGCGGTGGTGCCCCGACTCCGCACTCCTCCGCGGGTTTCGTTGGCACTGCTTGGAATGGGGTGGGAACGGGCCCCCTTTTCGCACTATCTCAGCGCGGGGGGGAAACAGGGGGGGTTGTTGATGCTCTGGGGAAAGAGGATAGCTGGCTTGCTTGGGTCCCGCGACGAGCGACTCCACTGCGCCCTCGACCGCGTTCCCGGCTTCCCCTCTCTGCAGCTCCCCGACAGACTCCGAACCCCGACAGAACGACTCTCCTCCAGACCCGTCTTGACTGCTGCTGCCACACTTCGCTGCCGCCACACCTCTCCAACTCGCCCGAGCCCGAAACAGAAACTCACTGAATTCGCCCCGCGCTCGGTGCTTTATAGTACGGCAGGAGAAACCATATGCAAATTTCCGGATCGGGATGAACTCGGGGGCGGAGCCACGCTCGCCCATTGGACGGAGGAAAAGTGGGCGTGAACCTCCCCTGATCCTCGAATTTGCATATATCGATTCGCCTATAGCCATATAATTTGCATATAGCCAAATTGCCCCGCGCTTAATGATTGGACGGATCGGAAGTGGGCGTGCATCATTCCTGATCCGACTTCCCCTCGGAAAGGCCGCTCTTTGTACCCGCGGCTCAGCGCGCGTCCCGCACGAGGCCAGGTCAGCCTGACGCTCGGCGTTCACAAGCGGCGCGGGAATGGCTTCAGAAGGAGGAGAGGTGAAGGTGGTGGAGGGCCTAAAGTGGCGGTGATGGCCATGGCGACGCTTGGAATGGCGGTGATGCGATGGTTGCGAGAGCGAGTTGTGAAGGTAAAGGCCATGGCTGTTGGCGTTGTTGTTGTGAAGCGGCGTTGCGGTTGGTGGTTGTTGTGTGATGGTGGTTGAGACGTGGTTGGTTCAAAATAAAGATAAAACAGAAAAACGGCTATCTTAAAGGGTCGCAGCCCGACTGAATCACATTTATTCCCTCTAAACAACGGGTTTGGGGCTAACTACACATGTACTTACAGAGATACCTCAACTACGGGACCTGAATGGTGGTTTGCGAATTTCCTCAACCACAACAGTATTTACTTTCTTCTCCATTATATATTTTGAGGGTCTTCTATGCCTTCCAGCGGTTGCCTGGTTATCTTATCCAACCACTACCAGGTGAACACTCAGGGGTACTGCCCCTATGTTTAATATCTCTGTGAGGTTCTTCCTCATCATTCCTGTAGGTCCAGCGATTACTGGTACAACTTTGCCATTCTTCAGTTTCCAGGATCTTCTCATTTCATTCTTGAGGTCTTAGTATTTGGTCATTTTCTTGATTTCTGTATTGTTTAGTTCAAAATCACTGCTATAAACACCTCAATAAGCAATGCCTTCTCTCTTTTGTACCTTACTATGATATCTGGTCGCAACACTTTATTTTCGATGTTCACGCTCGATGGGATCATTAGTTCGTACGTGAGCGGTAAGTACTTCCATATTTTCAGTGATTACTTTTGGTTCATTTTCCCACAAATTTTCTGGAGCTGGGACATCAAAGTTTTTGCAGATGTGCCAGCGGATTACTTTACAAACTCTGTTGTGTCATTGTGTGTACAGCTATTCTGACATGAGTTTGTTTTTGTGTGTGTGTGTTCGGTCATTAAGCATAACATATTCTCTTTACGAACCCCACCTCCACTCCTCACCTTTCTCTCTTGTTTTTTTTTTGTTTTCATACTCGTCTGTCTCTGTCTCTGTATCTGTCTCTGTCTCTGTCTCTGTCTCTGTCTCTGTCTCTGTCTCTGTCTCTGTCTCTGTCTCTGTCTCTGTCTCTGTCTCTGTCTCTCTCTCTCTCTCTCTCTCTCTCTCTCTCTCTCTCTCTCTCTCTCTCTCTCTCTCTCTCTCTCTCTCTCTCTCTCTTTCTCTCTCTCGTCCGGATGGTCGTTATGTCTGGACAGTGGTTATCTCCATATGTGTCTGGATGGTGGTTATGTCTGGGCGGGGTTTGTCTCCAAATGAGAGTTTGTCTCCGGATGGGAGTTTGTCTCAGGACGTGTCTGGATTGGAGTTTGTCACTGGACGTGTCTGGATGGGAGTTTGTCTCCGGACGTGTCTGGATGGGAGTTTGTCTCCGGACATGTACAGGTGGTGTTTATGTCCGGATGGGAGTTTGTCTCCAGACGTGTCAGAACGGTGTTTGTCTCCAGACAGCTTGGCTCCAGACATATCCGTGCGGTAGTTGTCTCCAGACAGCTTGGTTCCGGACGCATCCGGGCAGTGTTTTGGTCTGGATTGGAGATTGTCTCCTGAGGTGTCCGGGCGGTGTTTATTTTCTGATGGAGTTTGTCTCCAGACGTGTCAGGGCGGTGTTTAGGTCCAGACAGGAGTTTGCCTCTGGACAAGTCTAGGCGGTGTTTTTCTCTGGACAGCTTGGCTTCGGATGCATCCGGGTGGTATTTAGATCTGGGTGGTGTTAATGTCTGGATGGGGGTTTGTCTCCGGAGTTTGTGTGTCCGTGAGCCCTGTCTCGAAGTAGAATTGTTTAAGGAATTGCTTGCATATTTGATAGCCTTCTTTGTTCGGATAACTCTGCTCTTTGTGTGCTTCACTTCCCTCTATTGTAAATAAATCCCCTCTTGGTGAATGTCCCAGCTCGTCCTTGTCCTTTCTATCATTGGTTTGCCGTGCTGCGAATGGGAATTAGAAAGCCGCATTGTTGCCGTAATCGTGCAATTGACCGGGAGGGTTCTGGTACTCTCCGCTCGGGGTACGACTCGGTAATGGCCCGGATTGCGCAGATCCTGCCGAGGGTGAATTTCCCCGGTAGTTTGACGACGTGGGTGATTAGGTATATTGAAATTGACAATTGACCCTACCCCATGTGGTCGACCTATTGGCGATCTTCGGTCCGATAAGGGACCCTTGACCTTTCGTATTTGTCTGAAAGGTATAACCTACATTCCGGGTGTTCGGTGGAGCCAACTCTACCTGCTCCCCCTAGCGGTCGTGCTCGCCACCGAGACCCGGCCCCACAACAATATATCCCACCCCTTGACAGGTACCATTGTAACAAGATAATTATCAATGTTATTCACTTCACCTCTCAGTAGTCATAATGTTTGGGCTCATCAGTGTAATATATATTGTTGCGAATTCGCGCCCGCCGGCGTGCGATCGGCCGCTCGACTCGAATGGCGGCCGCCTCGCCCACCGGAATGGACAATTCTGTCGTGACCCTCTCGGAACAACGCCAGTCACGGGTGGGGGTTTAACCCCACCACTACCGTGCCAATTGCCCACCCGCGCAGGATAGGGTTGTTCGCCAAATTCGATCTACCTAAGTACCTGCGTGGATGGTTGACCGGGCGATCGTACCTCGCCGCAGGCCGACTCCGGACACGAACCGCTTAAGTGGTCCGTTCCGTGCTATCGGGATAACCGAGCGGTGTTATCGTCGGCCTCGACGGTTCCGATTAATTATCGGGCGTATTAAGCCCACTACGAACCCTTTACGTGAAGCAGGATGGAGAGTCAATAAAGAAAAGACGAAGCGAAACGGCAAAACAGTTCACACAATGCACATTTATTACGCGACACACGGAAAACACACATATACAGCCAAACAGTCAGAATGCACCTATATCATGTAAACAAAAGAAACGACGCAGAGTTACAACCGAATACGCATACACACGGCAACACTTACACAGTTCTACTTTACAAGACACGGCGCCGACACACATTTACTCAAAAGCAAAGGAAAGAGGCCACCCTCATAGACAAGGGGGCAGACGGGCCAAAATGTGCGTGGGACCTGAAGGAGCGGCCAGATCCGCGAGACCGAGTGGGTCCTACCCGCGTCCTCGTGGCGCGTTGGCGGACGAGCCGCAGACGTGGCCGTGTGGCTGTGCCCCGACTCCGTGCTCCTTCGCGGGTTTCGTTGGCACGACGTTTGGAGTGGGGTGGGAACGGGGCCCCCTTGTTGCACTATCTCAGCACGGGGGAAAAGGGGGAATTGTTGATGCTCTGGGGGAGGGAGAATGGCTGGCTGGCTTGGGTCCCGCGACGAGCGATCTCCCGCCGCGACCTCGTCGCCGACCGCCGTCCTTCTCGCCTCGGACCCGAGCCCCTTGGCCTCTTGCCACAACTCTCCTCAGCCGACTGCAGAACCCAACTCGACGCCTTCGCCTCCCGACTCCTCTCTCTGCCACACTCCACCGCTGCCACACTATGCTCTTCCGAACTGACTCTGCCAAAACTCTCTGCCTTCAAAACTGACTCTGCCAAAACTCTCCACGATTCGCCTTGCGCTCGGCACTTTCTAGGCCGGCAGGAGAACCCATATGCAAATTTCCGGATCAGGATGAGCTCGGGCGCGGAACCACGCTCGCCCATTGGACGGAGGAAAAGTGGGCGTGAACCTCCCCTGATCCTAGAATTTGCATATTTCGATTTCACACGGACATGCCTGGAGGCGGGGCCAAGCCGCTCCGCGCTTGCTGATTGGACGGATCAGAAGTGGGCGTGTAGCATTCTTGATCCGAATTTTCCCTCGGAAAGGCCGCTATTTGCACTCGCGGCTCGGTGCGTATCGCTTGAACGAGCCCAAGACAGCCCGACGCTCAGTGGTCACAGGTGATGCGGGAATGGCCGTAGAAGGAGAGAGGTGAGGGTGGTGGAGGGTTTATCGGTGGTGGTTTGATGGTTATGGCGGTTAATTCAAAATAAAGATAGAACAGAAAAACGCCGAACTCAAAGCGTCGCAGCCCGAATGAATCACATAAATTCCCTCTAAACAACGGGTTTGGGGCTAACTACACATGTACTTGGAGTTATCTCTCCTACGGGACCTGAATGGTGGTTTGCGAATTTCCACAGCCGTAACAATATTATGGTATATATATATATATATATATATATATATATATATATATATATATATATATATATATATATATATATATAAATATATTTTTATATATATATATATATATATATATATATATATATATATATATATATATATATATATATATATATATATTGTTACGTTTGAGGGGGGGTATGCATTCAAAGGGTAATTCGGATGTTTAATTAGGTATGCCATGCTGTTCGAGTTTACCAGGATCTCGATGTAATAAGTAGCAATTCAGTGGTGATAAGTTGTCTAGTAAATGTTCATTTCTTCAAGGGGGAAATGATAATTGTCACGTAATTAGATAGGGACACGGGATAGGGTAAGTGTGTCTGCGTAAACCCCTTTTAGTAGTCCCTGGAGGCTGGCCGTGACTTCACAGGACAGGGCTGCGGATGGCTCCGCCCCGTGATCACGATTGGCGGAAGGCGACAGCGGTGGGCCAATAAAACGGCTCGATTGGAAGTGACGAGGACGGGAGGATAAATAGGTTCTGTTCGGGGTCGAAAAGGAAGAGGAAGAAGATCGGGACAAAAAGATCGTGTTTTTTTGGTGTGGAGGCTGTTGCACGGGAAGCGTACTTGTTGTTGTGCTGATTCGATCGTGTTCTTCATCGTGTCTTGGAGCCTTGCTGAGCCTCGTGCCTCACCTTGGTTGGCTCTGGGGTTCTGCTGACTCGGAGTACGGGGTCGAACGGCGGGCGGACCTGCCTCCCTCTCCTGCTCGCAATTTGGCGCCAGAACTGGTTCCCTGGCGGCTGTGAGCGGACTTGGGCCAGGACCAGGAGGTCGACAGCACCAGGGTTTCTCCTGCCCCCCCCCCCCCTGACGAGAGCAAGGCCAGCTCGTCCGACGCTGATCCAGGGTCAGTTGCGTCCACACCACGTTCCAGCCTGACCACCAGAAATAGCTACGTTGTGTGTGTGTGTGTGTGTGTGTGTGTGTGTGTGTGTGTGTGTGTGTGTGTGTGTGTGTGTGTGTGTGTGTGTGTGTGTGTGTGTGTGTACTTGGCGCCTTAGAGGGTTTGAGATCTGTATATTAATTGGAATTGTCTGTGTTTTCTCCACGCCCGATCCCACACCATCCCGTCGAATCGCCCCGGATCGCTCTTCTTGCCGAGTCTTGTTATTTCTGGTGAATAATAAAAACAAATAAACATCATCAACTCAGTGAAAAGCGACTCGTGCCACCTTCCTCGTCCCGTTTGCGGTAGAGCGATTAGAACCGCCATGTTTGGGTTATAAATAAATAAACCGCCTCCATCGTTTCGGCTCATTCTACGTTGGCGGGACTGTTCAAGTCCCGTGGACGTCACATTGGTGTCAGGGTGTTGGATGTTCGAACCCCTCTAAATTATATTTGGTATCGGGAGAATATACCAAGATTAAAATCTCTCCACGAATTGGAATACAAAATTACTGCAGAAAAGCGCGCGAGCGCGGGAAAATTTTGGCGGGATTTTTCAAATTTAAATTAATTGGCGGCAAACGGGACTTCTGCACCATGGCGGATGTGCAGATGTTTGAGGAGGAAGGCCACGTGTCTGGCAGCGAGTCGGGGGAAGAGGGGAGAGACGGGGGTAGGGTTGGAACCTCCCCCATTCCGAGTGTGGACCGTGCTTCATTGCCCGTAACGGGGCCGGCAGCGCCGGAAACCGGCGCGATGTCGATCCAGACAATGTTGGAACGTTTAATAGGGGACATGGCGGCACAAATAGCAAATCAATTTGTGGCACAGAGGGCAGAAATGACAGATCAATTGGGGGTAATGGGGGTACAGTTGGGTGCACGGATTGATTTAATGAGGGATGAATTGGGGGAAAAGATGGAGAAAATGAAAACTGAGATGCAGGAGTGTGTGGATGTTAAATTGGGAGAAATACAAAGCAAATTCGAGGCTGGATTGGAGGAAACAAAGGTAGAAATTACATTGGAGGGGGAAAATATACGAAAAAAAATTGGTGGATAAAATTGATGCAACGAACATTTGGGTTGATAAAGTGGATGAAAGCCTGGAACGTCATCGTGCCTGTGTGGATGCTCGTATGCAGCTGCAAGTTGAAGAGTGGGGAGAGTTGAGGAAGCAAGGGATGAATTTGGCGGAGGAGGTAAAAGGATTGGAGGCTCGTTTGGACGAACAAGATAAAATTATGAGCCAAGATGAAGTCTTGGATAAAGGCCTGGTAGAGCCGTCTTTTGTAAGTAGAGTGTCCGGGTTGGTTGAGGAGCAGCTCCAAACTCGCGACGGAGCCTTGGAGGAGGTTGTGCGGGCCCAGAAGATCCTGCGGGAAGAGGTGAATCGGTCCATTCAACGTTTGGAACAGGAGGCAAAATTGACCCATGAGACCCTCACCACAAAACATCTTTGGCCACAGTGGGCTCCGAAATTGGATACGCAGCCACAAGGGTGTTTAATCCCTGGGCTGGATTCGGACAAGGGAGAAACTGAGAAGCGGGCCACCGTAAAAGTGATCCCCCTGGTAAATTTTGACGGGTCAGGAAGCGTTGAAGCTTTTCTGACGCAATTTGAGTGCATTTCCCGAGTAAACGGGTGGAATGAGCGGGAACGTACAGGGAATTTGGTGGCAACGTTGCGGGGACCAGCCGCAGATGTGTTAAACATGATCGCGGAGGGATGTTGACCAGCTCCCACATTTGCGAGGCGTTGAGCCGTCGGTTTGGGTTCGCGGCAAACTGTGATCTGGTGCGGGCCCAGCTCCAGCACCGCAGATTAAAGCCGGGTGAGACAGTGCAGGAGCTGGCACAGGACATTTACCAATCAGTCAGGATCGCGTATCGGGACCTTACAGTGGAGGCATGGGAAAGACTGGCACTAGAGAAATTTTTAGCTGCTCTTCCTGACCCTGAGGTCCGAGCGCTAGTGGAGTTTTTCAGGATCCACCCACCGTTCACCGAGCGGCCGAGTGCGCGGCCAGGCTGGCCTCGTGGAGTCGGCCGGGTCGGGTTCCAGAGAGGCCATTGGTGACGATCCGACAGGCGGAGATCCAGGATCAGGGAGGGGGGCTGGGAGAAATTGGCATTACCCAAATGCTTCAGAGGATGAATCCTCCTGCTGAACCGCCAGGTCTATCCGAGATCCCCTTTCATAGGTCGGGTCCGGAAATCACTGTCGGGGGTCAGGGAGACTAGATCAGGCTGAGCATATAGGGCCATGCTCGGCTGGTGAGATTGTGGCGAAGTGCCTCCTTTGGTGGAAAAAAAAATGAATTGTGGGAAAATTGGCATGTGTTTGTAAGTTCTGCTGGGTTTTAGAGTGACAATCGGGACAGTGGGTAATTGGTAACAAAGCGGGCACAAGTGGCTGTCCAATGGCTGGTGCGTGGATCGGGTGAGAAGTGCTGTGTGAGTTGTTTTAAGTTAAGAAGTGAAATGTATGGTGCACACATTGATTTTTTATTGGATATGGTGTGGTAACAGGGAAGGTCATGGTCGGCGAAGTGTTAGAAATGCAGGTGTCACATGTAAGGCTGATGGGGTGGGGGAGTCATGTGGGTTTTGTGGGTGGGGATGATGTGCTTGTCCACAGGGATTGCTGAAGCTCACGGTGAGCGTGAATTGCGACCCCCTTCAAGGAGATTCACCACCTGGTGGCTAATGGTGACAGTGTCTGAATGCAACTGGGAGAGGGTCTGGTTGGGCGACCAAGGCGGGTAGGACCTTGGCGACCCAGGAAGGCCAGAGGAGCCAGTGAGACCCCTTCCAGAGTGTTGTACGGGATTAGAGCTGATGGCTACCAGGGGGGAGGGAATCAAAAGGAGCGGGGCGGAGAAACGTCCGGGTTGGACTAAAGCTTACCTGTGGGCATGGTTGCACCTGAGATGCCCCCATCATCTTGTGGTAACCGACCCCACGGCCACGACGGGATTCAGCCTGCATGATTAAAATGAGGACCATGACCTAGAAATGTGATGATGACCATGGTGTGAGTGTTGTGAAGATGTATGAGTCCCACTCGATCCCGCACAACTTGACATGTGCAGCAAGGGCATGATGTCCGCATAATTTTGGGGCAAGCAAATTTGAAAATTGGCTCCCCAGGTAATGCTGGGTCTATTAGCATCCACTGGGGGAGGCGGTAAAGTGTAAATATCCTGTGAATAGTGTCGTTAAGGCTTAGAGTAGGAATGTAAAGTATAAGTGTCGTGTTTTTGTGGAACCTTTTGTTTCCCCTCCCCAGATCACTGGAAGAGTGTTGGGCAAGAGCGATGATCCAGAAGATGGAGTGCAACTTCGCTCAGTGCTCTCATGTGATAAAATAAAATAAAATAAAATAAAAAAACGAATGATTGTTTAGGCGAGGATAAGGCCATAAGGGGGTAGTGCATTAAGCAGGATAGGTAAGTTAGCTGCGACTCGCTGCCCATTGCCCCTCCTACTTTATTTCGTTAGGTTAATTAGATGTGAGTCAGTAAGTGTTAAGGCTGGTAGGTAGCGCCTGTGATATACCTTGCAGGAGCTGCGGTACCAGAGGAGGGGGCAGTGTTACGTTTGAGGGGGGGGGGGTATGCATTCAAAGGGTAATTAGGATGTTTAATTAGGTATGCCATGCTGTTCGAGTTTACCAGAATCTCGATGTAATAAGTAGCAATTCAGTGGTGATAAGTTGTCTAGTAAATGTTCATTTCCTCAAGGGGGAATTGATAATTGTCACGTAATTAGATAGGGACACGGGATAGGGTAAGTGTGTCTGTGTAAACCCCTTTTAGTCGTCCCTGGAGGCTGGCCGTGACGTCACAGGACAGGGTTGCGGATGGCTCCGCCCCGTGATCACGATTGGAGGAAGGCGACGGTGAGCCAATAAAACGGCTCGATTGGAAGTGACGAGGACGGGAGGATAAAAAGGTTCTGTTGGGGGTCGAAAAGGAAGAGGAAGAAGATCGGGACAAAAAGATCGTGTTTTTTTGGTGTGGAGGCTGTTGCGCGGGAAGCGTACTTGTTGTTGTGCTGATTCGATCATGTTCTTCATCGTGTCTTGGAGCCTTGCTGAGCCTCGTCCCTCAGCTTGGTTGGCTCTGGGGTTCTGCTGACTCGGAGTACGGGGTCGAACGGCGGGCGGACCTGCCTCCCTCTCCTGCTCGCAATTTGGCGCCAGAACTGGTTCCCTGGCGGCTGTGAGCGGACTTGGGCCAGGACCAGGAGGTCGACAGCACCACGGTTTCTCCTGCCCCCCCTTACGAGAGCAAGGCCAGCTCGTCCGACGCTGATCCAGGGACAGTTGCGTCCACACCACGGTCCATCCTGACCACCAGAAAGAGCTACGTTTTGTGTTTGTGTGTGTGTGTGTGTGTGTGTGTGTGTGTGTGTGTGTGTGTGTGTGTGTGTGTGTGTGTGTGTGTGTGTGTGTGTGTGTGTGTGTGTGTGTGTGTGTGTGTGTGTGTGTGTGTACTTGGCGCCTTAGAGGGTTTGAGATCTGTATATTCATTGGAATTGTCTGTGTTTTCCCCACGCCCGATCCCACACCATCCCGTCGAATCGCCCCGGATCGCTCTTCTTGCCGAGTCTTGTTATTTCTGGTTAATAATAAAAACAAATAAACATCATCAACTCAGTGAAAAGCGACTCGTGCCACCTTCCTCGTCCCGTTTGCGGTAGAGCGATTAGAACCGCCATGTTTGGGTTATAAATAAATAAACCGCCTCCATCGTTTCGGCTCATTCTATGTTGGCGGGACTGTTCAAGTCCCGTGGACGTCACAATATATATATATATATATATATATATATATATATATATATATATATATATATATATATATATTACCATATATATATATATATATATATATATATATATATATATATATATTACCATATATATATATTACCATATACCATATTACCATATATATATATATATATATATATATATATATATATATATATATATTACCGTATATGTATATATATATATATATATATATATATATATATATATATATATATATTACCGTATATGTATATATATATATATATATATATATATATATATATATATATATATATATATATATATATATATATATATATATATATATATATATATATATATATATATATATATTACCGTATATATATATATATATATATTATCGTATATATATATATATATATATATATATATATATATATATATATATATATATATATATATATATATATATATATATATATATATATATATATATATATATATATATATATATTACCGTATATATATATATATATATATATATATATATATATATATATATATATATATATATATATATATATATATATATATATATATATATATATATATATATATATGAATTGAATTAGTCGGCGAATTATATCTGCGGCACCTTGAACAAATTATATTTTCCTTCCTGGACCATAAGTTGGAAGAGACCTTATCTTCTTAAATGTTCCACTTGACACCAGCTTGCCCAGACTGCTTGATATCTTTGATTGTGGTTGCTGTCTGTGCAGCAGCCTCGTCACGATGTAAAATAATTCACCAGGTGGTTTGCACGTTCCACGTGAACGGCCTTCTTCGGGTATGTGGAACAACCAATTGTATGTATTTAATTTTTGAAAAAGGAAAGGTTGACATGACAATTCAGTCGGTACTGCAGGTAAGGGCATAAAAATCATTTTATCACCACCGATCAATGTGTGATGAGACGAAATGGGTTCCTGATTTGTTTCACCATCAAACGAGGCTCGTTTACATGGTGAGTGTGTTTCATTCACCTTTGAGTTTGAATGATCATTCGGATTAAACTGTCGCCATCACTTTTGTTGTCGTTGAGACTCTGAGCCGAAATGACGTGCCAATGTGATCATGTGACATTCGCATGAAAATGAAGCCACAAGACCACGAGATGGTCTAATAAACGTTAATTGGTGTTGTCTTTAAAAAGAAACAAAAACAACACAAAAAGAGTTCATTCAATTGTTTAATTATCAAGCAGTGTATAAGCATGCACAATTATGTATGTTGTTCGTGACGTTTCCACCATGAGTGGCATGAAGTGGGACAGTTTGCTCCACGCAGCATGAGAGAATCACCCGAGAGGATGTGCACAGCACCAGGTGCGTTTGTTCGGTTCAGTCCGGGACGCACCTTGCACCCCCACCCCCCTTCCTCTCCGGCTCAGATTTTGGATCCACATGATGGATCGTCGAGTCTTCAACGATGGCGACCTGATTATTCGATCTTCTACTCTGTACTGTCCCGTATGTTTGCGCTCTGGCCTTGTGTGTGAGTCTCGCGTTCACCTGTTCAAGGTATTTTCGCTCCACATGTGGTGCTTTCCATTGCACAGTGCTGCTCTCTCGATCGCACCGACGGTATCCGCAAATATACGTGAACTAAATTTGTGCTTATTTCCAATAAACTGCATTTACCAACACGATATCGCATTTACGTGCAGCAAACCGTATTTACCAACATTATACGCATTTATCAACAATGTAGCTCGTTACCAACACTAACTGCCTTTACCAACACCAATCACCTTCATTTACAACAAACCACATTTACTTAAGCAAATCGCATTTACCAACACCTACCGCACTTACCAACACCTACCGCACTTACCAACACTAACTGCCTTTACCAACACCAATCACCTTAATTGACAACAAACCACATTTACTTAAGCAAATCGCATTTACCAACACCTACCGCACTTACCAACACTAACTGCCTTTATCAACACCAATCACCTTAATCGACAACAAACCACATTTACTTACAGCAAATCGCATTTTCCAACACCTACCGCACTTACCAACCCCTACATCACTTACCAACACCTACAGCACTTACCAACACCTGCCGCACTTACCAAGACGTACCGCAGTTACCGGCACATACCGCACGTACCAACACTAACGGCCTTTATGAACACCACTCACCTTAATCTACAACAAACCACATTTACTTACAGCAAATCGCATTTACCAACACCTACCGCACTTACCAACACCTACAGCACTTACCAACACCTGCCGCACTTACCAACACCTACCGCACTTACCAACACCTACCGCACTTACCAACACTAACTGCCTTTACCAACACCAATCACCTTAATCTACAACAAACCACATTTACTTACAGCAAATCGCATTTACCAACACCTACCGCACTTACCAACACCTATAGCACTTAACACACCTACCGCACTTACCAACACCTACCGCACTTACCAACACCTACCGCACTTAACAACACCTACCGCACTTACCAACATCTACCGCATTTACCAACACCAACTGCATTTTACCACAACACCTACCGCATTTACCAACACCTACCACATTTACCAACACCTACCGCATTTACCAACACCTACCGCATTTACCAACACCTACCGCATTTACCAACACCTACCGCATTTACCAACACCTACCGCATTTACCAACACCTACTGCATTTACTTAGAGCAAACCGCACTTACCAACACCGATCGCACTTACCAACACCGATCGCACTTACCAACACCGATCGCACTTTCCAACACCTGCCGCATTTACCAACACCTACCGCATTCACCAACACCTACCGCATTCACCAACACCTACCGCATTTACCAACACCTACCACATTTACCTAGAGCAAACCGCATTTACCAACACCGATCGCACTTACAAACACCTACCGCATTTATCTAGAGCAAACCGCATTTGCCAACACCTTCCGCATTTACCAACATTGTCCACATTTAACAATAACAAAGCTTGTTTGCCAACACTAATCTAATTTACTTGCAATAACCTGTGTTTACAAATTTTGTTAGCCTTTACAGCAGACCAAATTTATGGATACAATGCCGTCTTTACTTGTATGAAACCGCATTTACCAACATTGTCCACAGTTAACAATAATAAAGTGCATTTCCCAACACTAACGCATTTACTTATATCAAATCCCATTTGCCAGTATTGTCTGCATTTACCAACATTGTCCAGATTTAGCAACACAAAAAAACACCTTCACTAACTGCATCGATCAAAACTGACTGCATTTGTTTGTATACAATTGCATTTACCAACATTAACCATATTTATCAACACTAACCACATTTAACAACACTAACCGCATTTATAAGCACAGCAATGCTATCGCACTGACAACACCTGCCGCATTTTTAGTGCAAAAGTTTGCATGTTCGCATGTCCGCACCTGTTGAATATATATATATATATATATATATATATATATATATATATATATATATATATATATATATATATATATATATATATATATATATATATATATATATATATATATATATATATATATATATATATATATATATATATATATATATTGTGTGTGTATTAACCATGTTACATTTTGGTGGATAACGTACGGACCGCCACACACACTGCCATATTGTATCCACACGATTATAGAATACGGTGGAAAGGTTTTGTCACCTTCCGTGTCATTGTTTCATTTGTACATAAAAACAATGTGCAATGAAAAATTGCTCGTCCTGCTCCTTTTCATCCACTCGTTAAATGATTATTGTGGTTATAAGAGGTGGTCAAACAATATGGCGAACAACGTGGTGAATAGCAGGTGCGGTTTTGCTTTTGAAATTGCAGTTAAGAAATCAATGTGTGTGTATGTATGTATATGTATGTATATATATATATATATATATATATATATATATATATATATATATATATATATATATATATATATATATATATAATTATCTACAAAGCTTTAAAAACGAGGTGCATGCAGGTGCGGATATTATTAATGCGTGGTGAGGATATGTGGTGAGAGCGGTACGAGCAATAGAACACATGTACGTTGTTGCTTGGTACCCGATGGTGTGAGATGATCAATAAGTCTGTGGTCCTACACTTGGAGTAAACATCAGGGTTGATTGTCAGGTTCATGTCATTTTGAAAGGGACATCACAAGTCCTCGGCTTATTATCATTATTTTTATGAGTACACAGATTTACTGATCATTCTCACAATATAACCACCACCACCAAAGTGGTTTATTTTTATTTCGTAGTAGGGGAAAAATTACATTTGTGGCTCATTCTTTGCAGGGAAATATGTTTCAACGCACCCCCCCCCCCCCAACCACCACCACAACCACACTCGGCGTCATCCCCTATCCTGCTAAAGGATTCATATTCACAAATGTGGTTAATGCAGTCCAAGCTCTCAAATACAGCAGCATAATACAACGAAATGCGGTTTATACCACAATAACCACAAAATTTTGGTCATGTAAACTACATCTCTATAATAGAATCATCGAACGCGGATTTGGTTTCGCGAATGCAGCGGGTTATCAACTGTTCGCACGAATGCGGATCTGATGATGTTGATAAAGGCGCCTTTATATGAAACTCGATCTACGTGCAGATAGGAACAAATGTGGGAAACGTTATGAAGGCGATTCCTGTTTAATGGTAAAACGATGCACTACAAAAAATAAAACCAAAAAATATAAATGCTGGGCCATGTTGGGCCGAACGGTATCTACTAAAAATGGACACCGCATTGTCTGTTTTTATGTACAATTGAAACAATGACACGGAAAGTGACAAAACCTTTCCACCGTGTTCCATAATCATGTGTAGAACGATATTGCAACGCGTGTGATGCATTCTCCATTTTATCAATGGATGAAATCAACAGGACGTCGTTGATCGAGATATGTTAACCGCCGTGGGAAGCAAGACGCTGACGTTTTGGACGTTAACCCTTCGTCGGAGTATCGGATACTCTTGTGCTCTGACAAAGGCTTAACGCCCAAAATGTCATTGTCTTGATTCCATCGACGGTTATACCTGTCCACCGACGCAGAATGACTTCCCAGCAACACCAGTTCTTCGTTCTTCATTTTAACACCCTCTCATATGTAATGATGATTTATAAAGGGACATCAAACAAAAAGCTCTTTTCCTGCATTTTTATAACAATAAGTAAATACCACATCACGTGACAATCTTTGGCATTTGGCTTGAATGGGAATTTGTTAACAATAGAATGTTACGTGGCAAACTTGTGGACGGTGGCCGTTTACAAACGGTTGTTGGAGCCCGACAGCCTTTAC